>NC_087216.1:23618083-23655583 GCF_015104395.2 Macrobrachium nipponense | reverse complement strand
GCAGTGTACAATTTTACATTCTGCATTTATCTTTGTTAGTAAGCTTGTAAATAAACCTTTGTTGTGTTAGTGTTTTCTATATTCGTATCCCCAGTTTCAACTGTTGTTGAATTTTTTGTTTATCATAATATCGAACCTGAAGCGGACCTCTCTCGGTTCATAACGTGGCGACCTTGCTTAGGATATATCTAGCACTTTAACAGTTTGAAACAGGGAGGAATATAGAAAGAACCAGGATGAGTGAGATGGTGAAAGAGTTTATTAATAATAATAATAATAATAATCTTTATTTCAGCTCAGGGCCATATACATTGAACCTATACAAAATACACAGTAACATACACAATCTAGATTATATGAGACAGCATGATAAAAAAATGAAAAAATTATTAGTAATCGGCACTTATCCCAAAAATAGCTGAGGTACCATTAAAGATAGTAATCATAATGTTGGTAATAACAGTAATAATATTGGTGAAAAAAAAATGCATTGAGTTATAACAGTTAGTGCACAGATTATATAACTTAAATTTCAACTAGAGACCTTAGGTGGTTACAGTAGTCAGGTCCATAGGGCTAAATACAAAAATTGAATGTAGAAAAAAAACTAACTTGATAGTAATCACAGTAATAATGAAAAAATAAAATATCAGCAATAAATATAATAATGACAAAATCTGCAGATGACATCTTGCCAATACAGAGATTAAGTCCTTTAGGGGACAAAGGCCTCATTTTCCCATCTTTCCCACAATTTAGATCTTCTTGCTTCACTCCTTAGGATGCTTTGTATGAGCGAGTTGCTGCTGTTTCTCACTCGGGTTACCAGACTGGACATCGTTCGTCTTACAATGATTTTTAAATTTTCCAGGTGGTTTTCTAAGAACATCTGTGTGGGCAGAGTGGTAGCGTGGAGTGTTTGTGAGGCGTCTCAGAATGTCATTGTGCACAACAGTGATACGTCTTCATGGGGTCTCGTGTATAGTTCGTCCAGAGGGAACACCCATAGATATTGTAGCAGTACGAGCGGAAGAGCAGCAGTTTCACGTCTCGGTGACAGAAGGCAAACCTCCTTGCAATCATGTTGCCAGTTGCACATAGCTTACGACGCCTCTGTTCAATGTCTGCCGTATCTTTTAGGTCGTCGGTGATAATGTGACCCAAATACGGAAATTCGAGCACAAATTCCAGCCAATGGTTTCCGACTAAAATTTGTGGTTCTGCAATATGCTTAAGCGATCTCAGGAGCAGCGACATGCACTGGGTCTTGGTTTCATTGTAGATTATATCAAATTCCTCTGCATATTGGCGGCAAGTGTCGATGAGTTGTTGGAGGCCATGCACCGATGGGGAAATCAGAACCATATCGTTGGCGTAACAGAGGTTGTTTATAGTTGTTTAATTGACAGTGTATCCGATTGGGAGTGAGTTCAGCTTGACATTCAAGGCATCTGTGTACGTATTAAAGCAGGTATGGAGAGAGAATGACCCCTTGCCGAAGCCCGTTTACGGAGCCGGTGTAACGATAATACGTTACCCCATTTGACACAGAATTGCTGTGTGGAGAACCAGCAATGTAAAATGCCAATTAGATAAAGTGGTGTGCCCCTTTTATGCAGCTTCAGGAAGAGCTTCAGGTAGTTTACTCTGTCAAAATGCTTTTCTCACATCTACAAAACATAGGAAAACAGGAGAGGCTGATGATAGGTAGTAGTTCAGGAATTCTTTCAGTATGTAGATGCAGGTGTCGGTTGAGTGGTTTGCTTTAAACCCGAACTAGTTGTCAGTGGTGTGTAGAAAGGGGAGAAGTCTCACAAGAAGAACCGACTCAATCACAACGATGCGATCGTTGTGATTGCAATCGGCCGGTAGTTGCCAGGGTCAGCTGCATCCTTTAGCTTGTTTTTGGTATCAAGTGAACTAAGAGTAGGGAGTTTGGAAGAACCAGTGAATTATGCACGCATTGAATAGGGCAGCTAGCAAATGTAAATTATCGGATGGTCATTATTTGTTCATGGATTCGAACGAGAGTGAGTTCGTGGATTCAAACGAGAGTGAGTTCATGGATTCGAACGAGTGTGATAGAGGTAGCAAGGTTGTGATCTTGGCATGAGTGTGGCTGAGAAACCTGACTCTATTGTTGACAGTATAGCCAAATGGAAGGTGTAGTTGTAGAGAGTAGCGTAGTAAATGTACCGGTATCTAGTACTAGTTATGGTGATGAATTAGGCATGAATAAGGATGAGCTAGTCAAGTTACAGAGAGAGGTTGAGACACTAGCTCGAATTTTTTAATGTGCTGAATGATGATCTCGAGGATATGTGTAAGGAAACTTTTTGTTTAAAGGACGAAGTTTTGTGTCGTTATGTTAGTCCTAGTCCTAAGTATTAGCTGATAGCCTCTCTAGAGATTTCTCAGACAGAATGAGTAGCCTAATGACCGTTTTCTGTTTTCGCACGGATGAGTGTGAGTGGAGAAGCGTGCATGTTTGATTGGATTAAAGCTTTATGCAGAATTGTTCCCCTGCTGTTTAATTCTTGTTTCTTTAGAAAAAATAAAAATCAGTTTATTTCATTTTTTTCTCTTTTTGGGGGACGTGTAATGGTAATCGCTTCATAGCAAAGAAAGATAGAGGAAAAGAAAACGCGTCTTCGAGAAGTTCTACAGCACGGATGCTTTCGCGCGTGTGTTGGAAGCGCCTGTTCTCATGATGGTTCTAGAATCGGCAGGAGTTTTGTGGAACTTGACAGGTGCCGACGTGATGTGAGAAATGCCGCGATTTCTGATGCAATGCCTCATCTAGATTCTTCTAAGTAGTTCCAGTAATCTCGGGAGTCTGTGATGCTCGCCGTAGACCCCGCTCCCAGGATGCCGTATAAATACGGTGGACGAAGTAGGAGAAGGCAGATCGTCAGTTAGTTACAGAGTAAGAGATCATCAGTAAGAGCCACAGATCAGATTATCAGTGAGAGATCATCAGAGTGAAATAAGAGAAGAAGGACAAAGGATCAGAGAGAAAAAGGCGCTCGAGAATTGGTCGAATTCAGGAGTGGACGACTGAGTTATTTCGACGTTGAGCAAGACTTCAGAGAAGAAACGTTCTGCTAGAGGTTTTGGGGAGTTCCTGCCCTTCAAAGTATCAAGAGTAGACATTATTTTCTCTACAATAACGGAGGCAAGAAGCTCTACAATTAGTTCTCTCCTTTTGTGAAGCCATCGCTTCGAGTTACAAAAAAACTGGTTGGCAAGTACTTTCATATTACCTCACTGTTCCCCCAGTTCATGCAGTGTAACATTTTACCTTTTTTATGTAAATAGGAGACACCATTCTGCATTTATCTTTGTTAGTAAGCTTGTAAATAAACCTTTGTTGTGTTAGTGTTTCTTTCTATATCGTATCCCCAGTTTCAACTGTTGGTGTTGAATTTTTTTTTGTTTACCATAATATCGAACCTGAAGCAGACCCCTCTCGGTTCGTAACATTCAGTATGTATAATTATATACCCTTGAGTTTTGTACACTTGACACCATTGTATTAATTCTACTTTTAGGCTTTACTCTCTGCCACTCAAATTGGGTCCTACAATAAATAACTGCATGTTTGTTATAAATCAATGTTACTTCATTTTTAAGACACTAATTATTTTTGCCATAAGTTTGTATGTACACCAAAGTTGACTACCTTCATTGCAAGTTTCAGATAACCACCATGAGCCAGTTGTGTGTTGGAATACCAGGAATTTAGCAAGTCCCATGCTGGATCCTCTGGTTCTGTCAAAACCAAAAACAAGTTTGTTAGTGTATATATTTTTTAAAAAAAAAAAAAAAAAAAAAAACAAAAAAAACAAAAAAAATTTAACTCGCCGCTTGAAATTGTAAACAGGAAACTACTGATGTAATGTAAGCCAGGGCCCCCCAGCCTATGATGGTTGCGAGTTAGGGGCCAAATGTAATGATGTGAATGTGTAATTGAGTGACAGACTAAATTGCACCCAAATTTCATAGTTTGGGCAAAAGTGCTGCCAACAAAAATGACAATTTGTCCAAAATTTTTATTTTCCTAACTATACAAACCTGAGGTCCTTTTACAATAGGAAGGTTACTAACGGCAGCTGGATAGGTTGTAAGCTTTCGAACAAGGGGTTCGGTAGTTAACTGCTTGTCTGACAGGCGCGCGCGACTGTGGGGTAAACAATCACTTTTGCTTTAGGCCCAAGCAAAAACTGTAGAGTGAGGGGTGGCATGAGGTGGGGCTATGTGTAAATGGACCTCAGGGAAAAATGCAATTTTGGACAAATTGTCATTTGTTCCGACACGGCATACAAACCTTCAGTCCTTTTACAATAGGAAGACTCACTTCTTGGTGGGAGGAATCTGAGTCTTTTGTGAACAGACTGGTGTTCGCCCAACCTTGGAATGCCTCCCTGGTCGTAAGAGCGAGGGAGGGATCCAAGCCTCTGTCCGATTGATCGGGGTGTGCACCGCAGGATCAATGGTCAGACCTCTGGACCAAGTACTAAGAGAGAGGCAAGCGTGTGTCTTCGTACCAGCAATGTAAGAACTTGTTCCTGTACAGGAGCAAATATAAAGTTAAGGGTTTGTCTCTTGTCGACATCCACTTCCCCCCCCACCCTTGTAGGAGGAAGTGGTGGATTCTGCTCCTATCCCTAATGAAAGGATAGGATGGGGCTCTGTCATATAGCTCACCTGCATCTCGTCTTCATCCAGCATAGTGGCCCACAGGTAGAGGAGAAAGGAAAAAGATGGAAAAAAGAGAAGCCAGTCACTCACTCATTCTCACATCCATTCGCACAGTCACATCAGGACTCGATGCTGTTCAGCCTGCGAGGGTCTGGGGTTAGCTACACAACTTGAGCAGCCACCACGGGTCCCAAGGAAAAGGTATCCAAGGACCTGTGGGCAATATCCCGAAGGTAGAAGGACGTGAAGGTAGTCTGGTTGGCCCAGACACCTGCCTTCAGGACCTGCGCCACGGAGAAGTTCTTACGGAACGCCATAGACGGGCCAATACTTCTGACTTCGTGAGCTCTCGGACGGGGCATACGGATGTCGTCACTACCATTAGCCTCAATATGCCCTCCTGATCACCTCGCGCAGCCAGAAAGAAAGTGTGTTTCTTGGATACCTCTTTTCTTGGTTACCCCTGGTGCAAACGAAGAGGCGTCGACACTCAGGCCTGAGGTGCCGAGTTCTCTTCAGATAGCGCCGTAGCGCCCTCACAGGACAAAGCAGCATCTCATCCGCATCATTATCGGTGAAGTCCATTAGGGAAGGGATCGTGAAAGACTCGAACCTGTCGTCAGGGATCGACGGTTTCTGAGTCTTCGCAACGAAGTTCGGGACGAAATCGAGCGTCACAGATCCCCATCCCCTGAGTGTCGTACATCGAAGGAGAAAAGACCATGAAGTTCCCCTACTCTCTTCGCCGATGCCAGCCGGCCCCGCAAGAAGAGGGTCTTGAGGGTCAGATCTCTGTCTGACGACTCTCGGAGTGGCTCGAAGGGTCTTCGAGTCAAACTCCTAGAGGACGAGAGTCATGTCCCACGCAGGGGACCTGAGTTCCCTGGGTGTGCAAGACCTTCGAAGCTCCTCATAAGCAAGGAGATCTCGAACGAGTTCGAGATATCCAATCCCCTCAGTTTCAGGACTAGTGCCAGGGCGGCTCTATAATTCTTTGACTATGGGGACTGAGAGGAGCTTTCTCTCAGCGAAGAAATACGAGGAAATCCGCTACCTGCTGAAGAGTGGCTCTGAGAGGAGATACGTATAACCCCGTCTACGGCACCAACCACAGAAGACGGCCCACTTCCCCTGGTACACAGCTGCAGAGGACTGACGGACGTTTCCAGCCATCTCTGTTGCTGTGCTACAAGAAAAGCCTCTCGTTCGCAAGAGATGGTGGATAACAGCCAGCCGTGAAGTCGTAGGGACTGGACTGTTGGTGGTTAACCGCTCTACGTGTGGCTGGACGAGAAGGTTGTGCCAAGGGGTAATCTCTCTCGGTTCTCCTGCGAGAAGAGCCAGCAGGTCAGGATACCAAATGCCTGGGGCTATTTGGGAGCCACCAGGATCATCCTGAGATTCGGTGACCAGTGCCTCGAACTTGATCACCTTGCGAATCAGGCTGACCAGGGGAAAGGCGTACGCGAAGAGGTTTGTCCCACGGATGTTTGAAGAGCGTCCTCTGCAGCTGCCATGGGTCCGGCCCGGCTGAAAAGAAAACATGAAGTTTCCTGTTGTGCCGGGTGGCGAACAGATCCACGACTGGTCGCCCCCACAGGTCGAAGAGCCTTTGGCCGCCACGTCCTGGTGTAGAGACCATTCGGTCCCTATCACCTGATCCGACGGGTGAGCTTGTCCGCTACTACATTCCTCTTCCTGGAATGTAGCATGCTGACAGCTCTATTGAGTGAGCCTCGGCCCACTCGTGCACCTGCCGAGTCAACTGGTACAACGGGAGAGACACTAGGCCCCCGTTTGTTGACGTAAGCCACCACCGTGGTGTTGTCGCACATCAACACCACTGAGTGTCCCATCAAGCGGTCCTGGAACTCTTGGAGCGCGAGAAACGCTGCCTTGAGTTCCAGTACATTGATGTGAAGGTGCTTGTCGCGATCGTCCCACACGCCTGAAGTCAGCAACTCCTCCAGGTGTGCGCCCCACCCCTCGGTCGATGCGTCTGAGAACAGCTGCATCTCCGGGGGGGGGGGGGGGGGGGGGGGGATGCGGAGAGGCACTCCCTTTTAAGAGGTTCCTGTCGTCCAGCCACCAGGCTAGGTCCTGCCTCACCTCCGGTGTCAGGGACACTGGGAAGTTTGGGGGATCCGTTGCCTGTGACCAACTCTCCTTTAGTCTCCACTGAAGAGACCGCAGGTGAAGACGCCCAGTGAGGGACTAACTTCTCGAGTGACGACAGGTGTCCGATCACGACTTGCCATTGCTGAGCTGCCTGTTCCTGCCGAGACAGGAACTGGTTGGCTGCCTCCCTGAATCTGCTGATCCGCGAGTCTGCGGGGAAGACTCGCCCTGCTACCGTGTCGATCAGCATACCCAGGTACTTCATCCTCTGCTTGGGTTCGAGATCGGACTTCTCGAAGTTCACCACGATCCCTAGATCACGACAGAACTCGAGTAGTCGATCCCTGTCCTGCAGCAACTGCGAGCGGGAGCTCGCCAGGACTAACCAATCGTCGAGATACCTCATCAGACGTATCCCGTGCGAATGGGCCCAAGCAGACACCAGAGTGAACACTCACGTGAACACCGTGGGCGGTTGAGAGGACCGAAGCAAAGTGCCCTGAATTGGATACACCGTCCTGTCGAGGATGAAGCGGAGGTACTTTCTGGAAGACTGATTGGATGGGTATTTTGGAAATAGCATCCTTCAGGTCCACTGAAAGCATGAAATCGTTCTCTCCTGATGGAGTTGAGCACGGAGCGTGCCGTCTCCATTGTGAAACCGGGTCTGGCGAACGAACCAGTTCAGGGGAGAGAAATCTATCACCGGGCGCCAGCCCCCCGTAGACTTTTCCACCGGGAAAAGACGACTGTAGAAGCCCGGTGACTGATCCATGACGATCTCTACAGCTCGTTTGCTCAGCATGGTCTGGATCTCCTGTCTTAGTGCTACGTCCTTCGAAGAGCCTGGAACGTACGATTGCTGTTTGGACCGGGTTGGAGGTGAGGGGGGGTGGGGGGCCGAGATCCGAAGGGTAATAGATATCCCTCCCGAAGACATCTATCCAGGTCTCGGCGCCGTAGCTGCCAAGGTTGCCCAATGGCTGGCCAGGCACCCCCCACTTCCGGCAGCAGGTGAGGGGGAACGCCGTCCCTAGCGTTTCCCCCCTTTCTTCGACTTCTTCCCTGACCCTCCTCGCGAGAAGGAAGGCTGGGAGGAGGGCTGGTTACGGCCCCCCTTGGCAGAAGACGAAGAAGACAGTCTTTCCACGGGGCTTCGACAAGGCTACCGCCTTAGTTGCCGAGGAAGCGCTAGCCAAGCTCTTTGGCTTGGCCGCAGTTCGAGGCTGCCCAGAAGCCTTCGAAACTGCCTGGTGTACCAGATGGTCACTGTCATCAGTGCGCCGTCTGTCCACCGCAGCGTCCACATCTCTCCTGGGAAGATAGATGAGGAAACTCTGTAAACGTCCATTACGAAGCCCTAATGCCGCCTCACGCCCAGCCGCCCTGGATACTCATGTAAGGACAGCGTCCCTACGTCGGAGTACCAGGTTGGCCCACAGGTTTACCGTCTGGTGGGCTAGGAAGGAGATGGCTCTTCCTCCCAGACTGGCAATGAAAGCCTCCTGAAGGCCAAGTCTTCTTCGGGGGAGATTCCCCCGGAGTTGGCTGCGACCTTAGACACTGTGAGAGACCACAGGTCTAGCCAGGAGACGGCCTGGAAAGCTGCCATGGCAGTGGATTCCAGGCCAAGTGCCTCTTGCTGCGAGAACCATAGGTTCTCTGACAGGATGCTGCAGAGACACCCTCGTGTAGCCTGGCTAACTCCGGGTTCACCTGTTTCGGGCGGCATCGGGTCTTCAGACGGCACGTAGAATCGCCGCTGTCGCAGTAGAGTGAGGCGGAAGTAGCTTGCTCGACCTGTCTGACCTGAGAGAGCCTTCCTGTCCGGAGGACAAGAGACTTAACCTGGTTCAAGACGGAGTCGGCGAGCTCTGATCGCAGCAATCCCACCGTCGGTCTGGGTTCCCTCTTCTTCGGGCCCCAGAACAACTCGAGCCGGGACGTGGGCTCGGAAGGTGGGAGTGGCGACCCTTCCCCGAGGTCGTTGTGCTGACGAATCAGCGCAATAACCTCGGCAAAGTTCCTCTGGATCTCTGGAGTCACTGCATCCTGAGGAGTAGGAACCGTCCCAGTCCCTCTAACAGATGAAAGCATCTCCCGAGACCCTCCCCCCTCGAGGGGGGGTGGGAACAGTGACAGACCCATCTCGGTCACCTCCAGCCACTTGCTCATACGTCGTGGTCGGCCTGAGAAACCGTGCCTGGCACGTAGGGCGTCGTGGTGGGATCATGAGGAGCGCACCCCTCACGATCACTCCTCAATACCTCGCTCCTCCCGGTTGTAACCCGAGGAGGTTGAACAGGTAACGGGAGAGGCAGACCTGACGCTCCCCCCTCGCTCGCTGGCAGAACCAGCGGGCTTGGAGGCTGCAGGCGATCGCCAACCCGCGCGGTGGCGATCGAGCTGCAGGCCTGGTCAAACCGTCTCGCTGTGGAGAACGGCTGGACTGAGCACAGCGGCCCCGATCGGTCGTGTCAGAGGAGCTAGTGCTGGTTGCCGTACCCGATCGCTCTCTGTGAGAGTGACGGTCAGGCGACCTGCAGGCTCCACTGTCACGGTTAGACCGGTGCTTGTCCTCACGGCACGTCACGTCGCTGGTGCCAGCCACCCACCAGCGACCAGGGGGACCTCTTCCCAGCCTCAGCCCGTGGCCGGTCGTGGACCGTCACATCAGCCCGGGTAGCCAGCTGGTCGCCGCGAGAGCGAGAGCTGGTCTGGTGAGAGTCGCGTGAGCGGCTGTCGCCAGTCTTCCCGCTCCATGCCGTGAACCTGACGCTGAGCGAGGCTCTGACGTCTGGTTCTTGGCTGCACGGTCGCTGGGTAGGCGACCGTACACTCGGTACCTCTCACAAACGAGAGGTCCGAGACGGAACCTGATGCAGTGGAGAAGCCTCTGGCACCAGGTGAGGAAAGTGCCGGTGTTAGTCGGCACCCCTCCGGTCCCCGTAGTCTTCTTCCTTGCGGAAGAAGAGACGGGCCCCGCTCCCGAGGGAGCAGGAGGACCAGCGGAAGAACCCCCCAGCGAGACGGGCCCATAGAAGCTCCCTAGGAGACTTCTTAGGGTGGGGGGGAGGAGGCAACCTTCTTCTTCTTAGGCTGTGAAGCCTTAGAAGTCGAAGGGGGGGAGAGGCAGACGACGACGACGACACCTTCTTCCTCTTCCTCTTCTTCGTCAGCTTCCTCAGGACTGATGTTCAAGTCAGCCATCCAGGGCGGAGCCGGGGCTGCTGTTGCTGAAGCAGCAGGGCCCGGACGCGCCTTTCCGGACAGAACTGACATCGGGAAGACAGCGGTGCGCGACCGAACAGGTAACGGACAATTTAGCAGGTGCAGGCATCACAGGAACAGTCACGGCAGGTAGAGTAACGGCAGCAGCGGTCGGCAACATCTCAGCACTCGTCAACGGCTGGACAGGTACGGCAGGTGGTACACTCAGCCAGGAGGACGGACCACGTCGTCACCGACATCCTTGGCATCGGCGGCAGGTCCAGGGGCGAGCTCTTCGGACACACGAGTCCTGGCTTCGGCAACATGGCAAACCCGGGCGGCGGCGGCATCACACTCCCCCGTGGCACGGCGATCGGCCCCTGCACCGATGAAGTTGGTGTTACAGACACCGCATGCGGGGAATACACCAGATGAGGGGGAGCAGCATAGCCTGGAGTGGACAACGTAGTGGTAGTGGTGGTCACCGTGGCATGCGTGACCGCAACAGAGCCAGCTAGATGGTAGAGCAGCCCCTGACACTCGGCACGCCCTGCAAGCCCAACGATGCCCACACCTGCCAAGGTCGTCCCTCGCAGCAGCAGCACCTGGGGAAGCACAAAGGTCAGGTGGTTAGAAGGGGTCTCTACCCGTCCGCGCGGTGTAGACGAACGGATAGAGGACCCAGAATACAATTCCACGTCAGGGTACCGAGCGCCCTCCTCCACACTCGACAGATCGGGTGAGGAGAAGGACCTGGAAACCCCCCCCCCGAAGGGGAAGGAGCCAACCGTGGGAGCTGAGCCGGGGACAGGAAAGAAGACGAAGTGTCCGTAACCAAGGATGTCGCGGGAGAGCTCTCCGACGACTCCTTTGCAGGCCTTCGCTCTTCCTGCCCTCGTACAAGCCCCACTTGCACCTCCGACCAAGATACACATATCTCGCATGGCTTGGCGCGGGTACACTCACGCCCCTGACACCGAGCGCATAACACATGGGGATCGATCTCAGGGAATGAGCGGAACTTACCGCACTTACGCCCCTCAGTTCCCGGGCACAGTCGCCGGATGATAGTAGGGCGCGGAGAATCCATGATCGATCAGATCAATTAATTTCACTTCAAACCAATTGATAACAAAAAGGGAAATGATTGTACTTACAATATTGCTTGCAAACACAAAGAGAAACCACCATACAAAAAGAAGCAAACGCGATGAAGTTGGGCAGAGAGCGCAGAACACACGTCCACTCGCTGTGAGGCCGAAAGCAAAAGAGATTGTTTTACCTCCCAGTCGCGCGCACGCCTGTCGAAACAAGTAGTTAACTACCGAACCGAAGGTTTTGTATGCCGTGTCGGAACAAATAATTAAAGTTAAAAAGGTACAATCGAACAAGTCATCAGCAAATTCCAATATCTTAAAGCTTAGACTAGTTCTCTCCATTCTTCAGTATTGCGCTCTTCGGTCTGGTCCACATCTCCATCTATGCCTTTTCACCTCCATTGTCTTGACTTTCTTAATGGGTTTCATCTTAATATTATGTGACCTATTACACTTTTGACTTAACAGTTTTTCAGTAGTACATGCACCACAATTTTATCCAGCCTCTGCAAACAGCTGCAACTTCATTTCTTTATTATAATGTTTTCCCTTAGTCCCGCAGCTTCAGTAATACCACTCTGTCCTGGCTGTTTTTTTTTTCTGTCTTCTTGAATCCTACTTCACATTCTAGAATAGCCTTAAGGTAACGGTAACACATGATCTGCTTCTTCTAAGGCCCTCTCTTTCTAATGACAAGGTTCTCATGACCTTTATCATTTTAATTCATACTCATTTTGAGATTCAAAAATCCTTTGCACTGATTTAAAAACTCTGATCATCTCTCCGGCCACTGTGTTAAAATAGATGTTTGCTGTAGAGGTAATTCCATATTCTCCACAGCCATTTTTCTGCCTGTACGTTATCATTTGCTTCCTCCATCTTATATACACAACCCATTTACTATGGCTGTACAGGTGATAGATCATCTATCTACACATAGCAGCTTCTAAGTGCCTTTTTACATTTTTAGAAGTTTACTTTATTGTGATGGTAAAGGAAAGCTGAGTTTTTATAGGATAAAAAAATTCTTACAGGTCACTTGCCTCTCTACAAGCTTGTGTTATAATAAATAGACATTTCAGCCCTTTATTGGTTAAAAAGCCTATATGTATTAACAAGAACAAAGTAGTTTTTGTTTATATCCACCATAGAATATGAAGTATCCAAATGCGTTCATAGCATCTTAGAAGTGATATTGTTGAGTACAAACTGGGACTTTTGTCATCATTATGGATATGCTGTTCTGGTACTGTTTTTGCTTTTAATGAGTGGGTTTAGATGTTACATGTAGTGTTATGTTTATTAATTAATGAGCATATATTTTGTATAATAGGCATAATCTTCCACTGAACAGAATGCCCTTATATGAACAAGAGAGTAAAATTGCAATTGTTGTTTTAAAGTAATTTTGTGAAGTCTTTTTGTTCCAAGTTCCTTTAAGATGAAATCATGATGTTATGTGTTTTGGCAAAAATGTGTTTTATCTGAATTAAAATAGTACAGCAGAGAACTGGGCTCCTAAACCTACCAGTTTATGAGGGTTCTTTGCTTGCATTTACGTGATAAAAAATAACTTTTAATATAAAAATAGTTCATTGATGTAACGGATTACAGCATCCTAGCCTATACCAATTTGAAAGAAACTCCGATGTAATCATATGCAAAAGTTAAACTACAGCTATATATTTATAATAATGATGATTTATATAAAGATTGTTTTGCTTGCTATATCTAATTAGAGTAAATTGCAGTTGTTATTACCATATTGGTAGATTGCCATTACGTAGTTGCTAGAAGAAATTAATCCAGATATTTTTTCTTGTAAGTTAACAGTACTTGATTGTATAAACAG
Source organism: Macrobrachium nipponense (assembly GCF_015104395.2). Lineage (NCBI taxonomy): Eukaryota > Metazoa > Arthropoda > Malacostraca > Decapoda > Palaemonidae > Macrobrachium > Macrobrachium nipponense. The sequence continues at coordinate 23,642,605 of NC_087216.1, read as the reverse complement.
TGTGATTTCACAAGTATGTATAAACAGTGTGTGATTACAAGTTCTGTACATCAGTTTTTCGCCTGCTCGTTATTTATTTATCATGCAGCCTCGGCAATAATCTGCAGCTTCAATTTATTGGTATTCTTCCATAAGATATCCAATATATGAATGATGATGCCAAAAATGTATTTTATACTTGCTGAGAAAACTGCAGGGCTTAACAACTGGACAACACCTTTTAACTCGAATCTTAATAAATACTCAGTTACGGTAAATTATTGTCAGCAAGTAATAGAGTTTCTCAATTCGGTTGTTTGTCAGTACAGGTTTACAATCACTTCATCCACAATTTCTATCAACATGAATTTTTCAGTGGAGGATGGACGAGTTTTCATATAAGTACTTTATTACACTCAATGATATGTAAAGAGAGAGACTATTTCCTCACATAGGTTTTTCCACTGATAGATATCCATTATGCTTAAGTTGAACAATAGTAGTAAATATATTGAGATTAATGATAATTTTGATAAAAACGTGTTTTTACCTTATTGCATGTATTATCATATTACAAAATATGAAACAAGCGATCATGTACCATTTGCATTTTGGTTTTGTTTACGTTCTTGAAGTAATCAGCGGATTGTGTTTTACTGACATCATCGCTCTTTAGTGCCCATATGGAATATAATATAAAGGGTCTTATTTATACTGATAATGAAACCGTACCTGTAAAGTCAGATAAAAGCCTTCTTTTCTATAAAAATGCAGGACAGTAAAAGCTTCGGTATAATTTAAGAATTGAAAGCCATGTAAAAATTGAAAAAGAAAGTTTGGCACTCAGTCTGGAGGCAAAAACCCTGAAATTAATGTTTGTTAAGTCTTGACCTTGGTACCTGTCATATATATATATAGCTGTATTCTCTGAAGTCCGACAGAATTTCTAAAAACTTACGACACACGTAGTGGGAGTAGGGTGGTTAGTACCCATTCCCGCCGCTGGGAGGCGGGTGATCAGGAACCATTCCCATTTTCTATCAGATTCTTCTGTCGCCGGTGTTGTAAACAACTGTTTACAGCACCTCCACCTCAGGGTTTTGGAAAACTATCATTGGGTTGGAGTATCCTCTTGACTTTTGGTTTTTTGTTATTGGATCGATAGCTTGGCATACGTGACTGGATTGTTTTGATTTTGGCTTGGTTTTTTCCTTAAAATGTCTGGATCTAGTTCGGCTAGCGCCAGGGTGTGTATGAAAGATGAATGCAAGGTTGAGGCTACCAAAGGCCTTGGTTGATCCTCACACACTGTGTAAAGGTTGTAGGGGACAAGTTTGTAGGCATGATTTTCGCTGCAATGAGTGCGAAAGTTTGAGTGATGTGCAATGGAAGACGTATGAATCCGTTAATAAATTAGAGCGTGACAGGATCAGGAGGTCTTCCTCCAGGAGTAAATCGGGTAGCAGACAGGGTATTAATGTAACCCCTTCTAACCCTCCTTTAGATTTTGTGTCTCCTAACCCCGTAGTGTTGCCTTCGGGCCCTCAAGTGGTGTCTGCGGAGGGTAATGCCCTTTCTGCTTATTTTGGATTCATTGAAAACGCTTTGGAATCTAAAGTCTTGCCCTTGAAAAACAGGCAAAGTGCTCAGTGCAGTGATAGTGCCCCTAGTGAAGCGGAGGGGGCGTCAGATCGGCCCTATAGCGCCTCTAGGCTGGGACCTCTCTGCCGGACTCCCAGGACTCAGGGAGAGGGACATGTCGAAGGCCGAAGGAGGGTTACGGGGATTCCCCACCGATCTGACATCCCTTCAGCAGTTCCTGTGGACGCATCCCAGGCTGCTAAGGAGCGTGCTCGAGCACGCATCCTGAAAGATTGTTTCTCGTCTTCCGACGCGTCCTCCCCGTGCAAGGGGTGGGAATCTCGTCCGGATTCGCGGCCTTTGAAGAGGACTTTTCAAGATCAAGACGCTTCACGTCATGCTCTGTCTGATTGGCATTCTTCTCGGAAAGCGTAGCCTTTCCGCCCCAGAAGTAGTCTAGGACGTCATCTTCTGATGACGCCTTCGAGCGCCCCAGTCGCTCTAGAGCCAAGGCTGTTCCTGGGAGAAGGAAGGCGTCCCCTCGCCCCTCGCCTTCTCACAGGCACAGCTCGTCTCCCTCGTAAGGAGACTTCTCAGACTGAGATAATCCTTCGCTATGCAACGGCAACTGGACGCTTTACTTAAGCAGAAGGAGACGGTTCTTCGCCGCAAGAAAGACTACTAGACTTCCGATCAAGAGAACAAGACAGTCTTCTCCGCCTGCTCCTCTTTCGTCCCCGTCTCCTGGTATTTCGCCCTCTAGACTTCGTTCTTCTCCCAGTGTTCGTCTAGAGGTGGCAGTAGACGTCATAAGAAAGAGAGGTTTTGGTTTCATCACGCTCACCCTCTCTTCTCGACGAGAAGACGCTCGGCATTCCGACCTCGACGTTTCTGCTGGCGACGATGTTGTTCCTGTCGGACGAACTTCAGTACGTTCTGCTCCTCTTCGACATGCTCGTGTCGACGCTCAACGGGACGCTCGTCAGGTGGCAGGCCCTGTTTCTTCGCGGGACGTTCGTTTAGGGACGCTTCGCGGGACGTTAGGAGAGACATTCCGCTCGACGCTTCTTTTTGACGCTTCGCTGGACGCTCGGTTGGGCGCTGATTTGGACGCTTCGTTGGACGCTTCGTTGGACGCTCCGATGGACGCTAGTAAACATAGTCGTAAGAGCACTTTGGACGCGAAATGTGGAAGTTCGCTATCACTCGGATGCTTGTTCCCAAGTCTTTTGCTGACGCTTCACGTCTTCCTACAACTTCACGTTCTCCTCAAGTTGTGATTTCTGACCCTGTGACTGTTAAGGATTCTGTTAAGGGTCCGCTACCCTCTTCTTCTCGACATCGTTCTGACATGAGACTTGGAGCGAAAGGACTTTTGCCTCTTTCTTCGGGGTTTCACTCGGGTAAGGAAGAAGGAGAACTAAGCTGTTCTTCTGAGGATGTTGACGAAGAACAACCTTCGACGTCGGCTTCTTCAGACTACCAAGTATTGGCTCGGCTGCTTCGTGATTCGTTTGGGGATACCTTCCTTCCTTCTGCCCCTCCTTCTCCTCCATCGCAGTTTTCGTCGTCGAAAGCAAGCAAGACGCCAGGGTTTGTGAAAATGAAGACGTCGTTGTCTACCAAGAGAGCTTTCCGTAAGGTTAACACCTGGATGGAGTCTAGGAAAGCAAAGGGAAGGACCACTTTCGCCCTGCCTCCGTCTAGACTTAGCGGTAAGGCAGGGATGTGGTATGAAACCGGCAAACAAAGAGTTAGGATTGAAGGTTCCTACTTCAGCACAAGGAGATTTTGCCAGCGTTGTGGATGCCTCAAGGAGATCTCTTTAGCCTCAGCTAAAGTGTCGTGGACGACTTCGGAACTTGACCATCTGTTGAAGGGACTTTTTAGGTCCTTGGAAGTCTTTAACTTCTTAGACTGGTGTCTCGGAGTATTAGAAAACCAGTCTTGTAAGCCAGATTCGATCAGCTTGGGGGAGCTGTCCAGTGTATTGTCATGCATGGACAAGGCCGTCAGGGATGGCTCAGAGGAGTTAGCCTCTCATTTTTCAGCAGGCGTGTTGAAGAAAAGATCGCTCTATTGCAACTTTGCGGCTAAGTCTGTCTCTCCCTCACAGAGGACAGAACTTTTGTGTATGCGCCATTTTTCGAGTCATCTCTCCCCCAGGCTATGGTGAAGGATCTGGTAAGTCTTCAGGAAAAAGCCACTCAAGACCTTTTGGCCCAGTCGTCGAGATGTCCTGCTGGCCCTTCCACGTCTTCAGGAGTCCAATCGAATAGAAAGCAGAAGTCCTTTCGTGGAGGGACTTCCGCTAGATTCGTTCACCCCGAGGAAGGAGTCTTCCTAGAAGTAGAGCCCCGGCTAAGTCTAGGGGCAAGAAGTGAGAGATCCTTCCTTCAGTCACCAGTAGGAGCCAGGCTGCAGTTGTTTGGAGAGGCCTGGAGAGAAAGAGAGGCGGACACCTGGTCTCTCAACATCATAGAGAAGGGGTACAAGATCCCTTTCGTAAAGCCGCCCCCGCTGACTTCCACTCCCAGGGACTTGTCCCCGTCGTATCCTCGGGAAAAGCGGAAGATACTCTTCGACCTGCTCGAGCAGATGCTCGAGAAGCGAGCAGTGGAACAGGTCTTAGACCTGGCAACACCAGGATTTTACAACAGATTGTTTCTTGTACCGAAACAATCGGGAGGGTGGCGGCCGGTCTTGGACGTTAAGTCGTCTAAACCTCTTTATAGAGGAACCAGCTGTTAAGATGGAGGACAACTTAGAACCATAGTTCAGTTCTGGGGGCTTAAGACCTGGAGATTGGATGGTATCACTCGACCTTCAGGACGCCTACTTTTCTATTTAGCCCGATACATCCCCAATCTATGAGTACCTTCAGTTCATCCTGAAAGGGAAGGTCTTTCAGTTCAGGGCTCTTTGTTGCGGACTGAGTACGGCCCCATTTTGTCTTCACCATCTTAATGAAGAATGTGGCGAGGTGGCTCCATCTTTCCAACCTCAGGATCTCAGCTCCTATCTGGACGACTGCTCATACGAGCCTCTTAGCAGACCCGGTGCCTGGAGGACCTGAAAACGACTCTGTCTTAGCTGCGTCCCTGGGACTCTGGTGAACTTCGAAAAGTCACATCTGACCACCAACACAGTCCTCGTGTATCTGGGGATTCAGATGGATTCAGTGGCTTTTCGGGCTTTTCCGTCCCCAGGAACGTCAGCAAACAAGGCATAGAAAAAGTGTTCCAGCCTTTCTAGGGAAGGGGATTCCTGCTCGGTGAGGGAATGGATGAGTCTGCTGGGGACCATTTCCTCGCTGGAGAAGTTTGTTTCCCTGGGGAGGCTACACCTCCGACCTCTTCACTCTTTTCCTGTCGGAAGCTGGACATACAAGGACAACTTCGACATGATGTTAACCATCTCAGAAGAGGTAAAGAGCCTCTAAGATGGTGGCTCGATCCGTGGAAGCTTGTCAGAGGGCATATCCCTCAAGCTTCGGAACCCCGACCTAGTGTTGTTCTCCGACGCGTCATCCACGGGGTGGGGAGCAACACTAGGGGGGAGGAAGTGTCAGGCACCTGGAGAGGGAACAGGTAGCCTGGCATATCAACTTCAAAGAGCTGGCAGCTGTTCAGTTAGCGCTCTAGTTCTTTCAGGACAAAGTCTCCCATCGAGTAGTCCAAGTCAACTCGGACAACACCACAGCCCTGGCATACTTGAAGAAACAAGGAGGAAAACACACTCTCGCTCCCTGTTCGCTCTAGCGAAAGAGATTCTGCTTTGGGCGAAGGCGAGAGAGATCACGATCTTGAAAGGTTCATTGCCGGAGTCGAGAAACGTCTGTGCGGAATCTCCTCAGTCGACAAGAACAGTTGCTGCCGACAGAGTGGACCCTCAATCAGGACGTATGTCAGGAGCTGTGGGGCCTTTGGGGATGTCCTTTGGTGGACATTTTTGCAAGATCAAGAACGGCGAGACTTCCTCTTTACTGCTCCCCCCCGGTTCTCGATTCCGGGGGCAGTAGCAGTAGAACGCCCTTTTATGGGACTGGACGGGCCTATATCTCTAACGCATTTCCCCCCTTCAAGATTCTGGGGGAAGTGATGAGAAAGTTCGCAGCTTCGGAGGGGACGAGGTTGATGTTAATCGCCCCTTTTGGCCCGCAGCGAACTGGTTCACAGAGGTGATGTCCTACCTGGTGGATTTTCCGAGATCTCTTCCGTTAAGGAGAGATCTACTCAAACAGCCCCACTTCGAGAGGTACCACAAAAACCTCTCCGCTCTGAGTCTGACTGCGTTCAGACTATCCAGAAGTTGGCCAGAGCGAGAGGTTTTTCGAAACCTGTGGCTAAAGCTATCGCCACCGCGAGGAGACCTTCATCAATTGCGGTCTACCAATCGAAGTGGGCAGCTTTTAGAAGCTGGTGTAGAAAGAAAGGAGTTTCCTCTACCACGACCTCTGTGAGCCAGATCGCCGACTTCCTACTTTATCTTAGATGAGATCTGAAGCTTGCAGTGTCAACTATTAAAGGCTACAGAAGTGTCTTATCTGTGGTTTTGCCATAGAGGTCTTGACCTCGCTAATAACAAGGATCTCCATGATCTATTGAGATCTTTCGAGACCACCAAGGTGCCGCTACCAAAGTTACCTAGTTCGTGGAAACCTGGATGTGGTCCTCAAGTTTTTAATGTCAAGTCGCTTTGAACCTCTTTACTCTACATCTTTGCGAGATTTGACGAAGAAAACTGTATTCCTAACTGCTCTGGCGACGGCGAAGAGAGTTAGCGAGATACAGGCTATTAGTAAACACGTCGGCTTCAAAAGGCATAATGCGGTCTGCTCTGTGGGTATGTCTTTTCTGGCTAAGACGAAAACCCTTCCAATCCTTGGCCTAAAACGTTCGAGATCAAGGTATGGCAGAGATCATTGGTCAAGAGCCAGAAAGTCCTGTGTCCTGTTAGGGCTCTTAGAGAATATCTTCGTAGAACAAAGGATTGTAGAGGTTCTGCGGAGAACTTATGGTGTTCGGTCAAGAGACCAAATATGCCCATGTCCAAGAATGCACTGGCATTCTTTTTAAGAAACACCATAAAGGAGGCGCACTCTTCTTGCAAAGACAGTGACCTTTAGGCTGTTAAAAGTTAACACGCACGAAGTAAGGGCTATTTCGACCTCGATAGCCTTTCAGAAAAATATGGCCCTCAAAGACATTTTAAGTGCCACTTTTTGGATGGAGGTAACTCAGTGTTCGCCTCGCACTACCTACGGGGAGGTGAGAACGACATATGAAAAACTGTTTACTCTCTTGGGCCATATGTCGCCGCAGACACTATTTTGGGGGCATGGAGGTAGCGCTCATCCTTTCCCATAGAAAAGGGTAGGTGAGTTTTAATAATTGTAATGTTTATGGTTGTAGGGTCGGCCGCCGAATGCGGTCGTCCCTTCTTTTAGCCTTTGGTATATGGGAGTATTTTGTTAGGCTAACTTAGGTGGTGGTTTTGCCTCGTGCCCTCAGAAGTATGGTCATGGTCTAGTCAAATTGTGGTCTCGTCCCCGTTGACAGATCATCTAGAGCACACCAACTACACAGGTCATTACCTTGTTGGTAACTCTAGTGAAGCAGATGCAGGCTTGGGTGACAGTAATCACGAAGTCAGCTATGCTAACAGGTAAGGAAACCAAGATGTCAATCATCTACATTTATATGTTTCCTAAAATCCTTTTCTGTCTCTCCCACCGCCAAAGGTGGGATTCAGCTATATATATCTGACAGGTAGTTTCATGAACAAAATGATATTGTTAAGATACAATAAAGTTTGTTCATACTTACCTGGCAGATATATATATTTTAAGTACCCACCCACCTCCCCTCAGGAGACAGTGGAGATAGAAATCTGATAGAAAATGGGAATGGTTCCTGATACCCGCCTCCCAGCGGCGGGAATGGGTACTAACCACCCTACTCCCACAATGTGTGTCGTAAGTTTTTAGAATTCTGTCGGACTTCAGAGAATACAGCTATATATATATCTGCCAGGTAAGTATGAACAAACTTTATTGTATCTTAACAATATCATTTTTTCATTTTTTGCACCAATAATATCCAGAAGTACAATTTACTGTGTAATATATCAGTGAGGTACTGTATAAACTGATTGCATATCTCAAGATATAATACTCTGTAATGTTTGCAATTTTATTCCACAATGTTGTATGTATGTAAGGATACAGTAAGTAAACCATTGTTTGTAGTAACATTCTTAAATAACCAAAAGCTAGCCTATTCAGTTTTGTAATTTAGCTATCATCTTATACTACTACAGATAGGAGATAAATTCATGAAAATTTCTCATAATTTTTTACTTCATCTTGTCTAAAGGTCAACTTTAGGGTCATTTTATACATGGAAATATACAGTAAGTAAACCCAAGCAAAACCCTTCATGGTTTTATAAAATGCAAATTTTTTGTAATAGCACAAAGGTTTTGTTTGGCTGAAATTAACTTGCTCTACATTGCCCCATATTACTTTGTTCGTAAGATGTAACTCGTAATGCATTGTGTCTACAGAACGTGTGGTTGATCCAGATTCAAATTGGGAGAGAAAAGAATTGACCTTATAAGCCCACCAGGTTTTGCTCAGGTTAAAATGGTAAAAATTACATTTGTAAATTTATTGCATTTCTTAAGGTAAAATAATCTACTGGTAATATTTTTAACTTTCAGCAACTTTTTATAAACATGACTTCTGTAACTATCATGTTAAAAGAATGTAAGGAACTCCTAAAACCCAAAGTTAGCAGTATCTAAACTAGAATACAACAGAGCTACTACTGAAGTCCTTGACCCACCATACTATGAAGAAATACTGAACAGACAGTATTTCTCAAGGTTACAGTATACTGTGTGTAATGTAACGAAGTCAAAATGTATATGTACAAGGCTTCTGAACTAACAAAGTAATGTTAGGAATCAATAACACTAAAGGCCTGTCCACTCAAGCGGGCCTGATCGGCATGCTCTGAGGTTGATGGGCAAATTCTGGCGGGCTTTCCCGTGATTGTCATCCACACGGGTGAGGTGATGGAGAGGTGGGTGTGCCCGACGATGCCTACCGCAAAGAAGATATTATGCAGCATGGCAATTGTGTGTGATGAAAAAGAAGAGAATATGGTGCAAAGAATGGCTTGGTAAAAGAAATGCATATGGTTAACGTACATCAACCAGGGTCGAAGCTCAAGCCATCGGGCACCACCATGGTGATTTTGCTACAAGACCCATCGGGCAATTTGACGGTTTGCCCGTCAAGTGTGCCCGTTAGAGGGGAGGTCCGCCGATCAGGCCCGGTCGTGTGACAGGCCTTTAGATACATAAGAAAACTATAGTAATTTGACTATTTCTGTTACCGTACTCCACAACAACCCCATCCATTGACTTGCTTGTTGCTATTACTACAGATCTATGGGGTGGGGTTGTAATGGAGTACAGTAATAGTCAAATTATATACATACATAGTTTTCCCATGTTATCTTAGGTTTTATGGGTTCCTAATATTCCTTTGGTGTTAGTTCAGAATCAGAAGCCTTGTACACAGACATTTTGACTGTTATATTACATAAAGTATATGTAATCTTGATAAATACTGCTTATGCAAGTAACTTTAGTATGTAAACCCAAGTGAAACTCTCCATAGCATGGTGGGTCAGAAGTTCAGTAGTTCTGTTGTATTCTCGTTTAGATTATCTTGTATACTAATATGTTTTGTTGGAGAAACTTGTTTACTCCACAATTTACATGCACTAATTCTTCATTAGATGATGAACAATTGAAAGGTTTAAAAACATTTAAAAGATGAATAAAAATAAAAACAAACAAAGTACATTTCATTTTTCCTTTTAAATTTTACATGAATTGTTATAAAGTGATATAGGAGTGTCCCACCCACAAAAATGGGGCTGACCATAGAGGATTGAGTACTCAGCTAGTTAACCGACGAGCTTTCTCTATCTGTCAGCAGAGGCCAAATAGTCTAATTATCTTCAGGGTACACTCACATGACAAGCAGCATTGTACATATCTTCACTTCATGAAGGGATGATGTGGAATGTGACAACTGTACATTGGTTACTGAAAGTCACTTGTCATTAGTATTTCCAGCTGGCTGACAACTTATACTTAAAGCAGTATTATAACCTACCTAAAGAAATTTATAACTTACGACTGTGGTAGAGATTTTATCTTTACAGAGAAGTCATTTAAGCAATTGGAATAAAAGTTCTCAAAAGGTTTCTCAAGCTTCACAAAATTGATAACCTTCAACACCAAAAATTCAGGACATTTTAAGCCCCAGTTGTAACTAGTATCAGCCAAACATTTGCAGTCCCACTTGACCAATTTCAAGCTAAGTTACTATATACAGTTATGTCTCAAGATGTAAATGCCACAAAAATTAAGATTCTCAAAAAATCCCCAAAATTATAAGTTCACCTTAAGCACTGCAAATAAATAATTCCTTTAATTTATGGCACTCAAACCAACATGCTTTCCTTCCCTTGGTCCAACAATTTATCCTGAGTTAACAATTACCAAATAAATTCCCATTTTCTATGCATTACATTACTGTAAAGTTACAAACGAAGCGGAAAGACCTTAATTCTATGAGATGATTAGTACTTGGAATCCAGTTTTATTGTGTATCTTGATCACTAATGTAGTACATAGCCTAATGCTAAGTGTAGTTAAATAACGGAATATTCAGAAAACAAGACTTTGCCACAGCTTCTTCACTTTCCTTTGAAAATGACTATATTTGACCCATAAACAGAATACTTTCAACTATAAAAATGTCAAATTGACCAACTTAAAACATTTATCATGACTATGACCTTTTGCCATTGTAAGTGTCATGACTACCATGAAAACATGTCTATTTTTAAGGGCAGAGATATGCTTCTATTCATCATTACTGAGAACAGCCTTCATTGTCTGCTAATTTAAACACACGAATTGCCAAATGCAGAAACTGATTTATGTGGTTTTTGATGTACCTAATTTTTTACAAAGCTGAAATTGGTGCTTTTCAATAGGCTACATTTCCATTTCTGGAGTAGTCCTTAAAATTTACCTTGTTTTCTCACATTTCTAGCCTGCATCCTATTCTACAGGTCACTGGCAATGTCTCTGTGTGCTGTGAAAGTAGGTTTTCAGATGAAACTAAAGCAGTACCAAGCGGGCCAATATAGATGGAGGGGTCACATGGCCTGCCCTATGGTAACCTTTGTCTGTAGTTGGCATTCCCAAGTGAATACAACCTAACCAGAACTACCTTACCTAACCTTTCCTAGGCATTGTGCTTTTACCCGACAAGGTCTAAAATGGCTATGAACTACATTTTGGTCAGGTCTACCCTCACCCCTTGGAACCATCCTTCTAACTTAAGGTAATTCTAGGCAATAACTCTGCACTGACTGCAAGGAACATTCCTGTGAATATGACAGCTACTCGTGATTGGGGTGTCAAATGTATTTTTCCGTGTTAAGTACTTGCCCCTGGGGGTTAATTACAGTCGACCCGTAAAAAATCACAGTAACCTCTTATTAAGTGACCCATATATTATAGTAAACTGTAATTTCCAAAGAAATACCCGACGTGGAGTTATTACCTAGAGCTACTTTACTCAACCCTTAAACGCCGAAGCGGGTAAAAATAAAAACAAAAACCTCTCCCGAATGCTGGGGCCGGTTTGGAGTGAGCGCGGAAGCGGGAAAAAATAATTTTTCAAAAAAATCACAGCGCGCTTAGTTTTGAAGATTAAGAGTTCATTTTTGGCTCCATTTTTTTTTTTTTTTTTTGTCATTGCCTGAAGTTAATATGCAACCATCAGAAATGATAAAAATATCATTATCATATATAAATAATGCGATATATGATAGCGCAAAAACGAAATTCCATATATAATTGTATTCAAATCGCTCTGTGCGCAAAACGGTTAAAGGTAACAAGTTACTTTTTTTTTTCGTTGTAATGTAAACTAAATTGCGATCTTTTTTGTAGATAACACATTGTAAAACGATAAAAGCAACACAGAGAAAATATTATCACAAAATGATGCATGAATTCGTAACGTGCGGACGTAAAAATATATATTTTTTTTTAAATTCACCATAAATCTAAATATTGTTATAGACACTTCGAATTTGTTTCAACATGAAGTTACATGATGGAATATTACGATACTGTAAGAGTTTTAGCTTACAATTGCAGTTTTCGACCATTTCGGACGAGTTAAAGTTGACCAAATGTAGAAATTTTTTTTATAATTTTTTTTTTTATATGCAATTATTTCGGAAATTATAAAGCTACCTTCAAATAATTTTCCTTTTATTCTACATGAAATTGCGAACATTTTCATATATAAAACTCTATGAAATGCCTAATATTCAGAGATTTATGGCGGAGAATCCGCGCGCAGAGGGAAGGAAAGTTTTTTTCATAAATTCACCATAAATCGAAATATTGTGCTAGAGACTTCCAATTTGTTGCAAAATGAAGGTAAATGATTGAATATTACTAAAAATATAAAAGTTTTAGCTTACAATTGCGTTTTCGACCATTTCGGTAGAGTCAAGTTGACGAACATGGTTTTTTTTCTATTTATCGTCGATTATATGCAAATATTTCGAAAATGAGAAAAGCTACAACCTTCAATTATTTTTCGTTGTATTCTACATGAAATTGCGCACATTTTCATATATAAAACTTTATCGTAACGGCTAATTTAAAATGGTGCAAACATTACCACAATCGCACGTATGATTTTTTCGGAAGAGTTACCACGCGGACGTAAGGAAAATGTTATTTATTTCATAAATTCCCCATAAATCGAAATATTGTGCTAGAGACTTCCAATTTATTACAAAATGAAGGTAAATGATTGAATATTACTAAAATATAAAGTTTTAGCTTACAATTGCGTTTTTCGACCATTTCGGTAGAGTCAAAATTGACCGAAGGTTGAAAATTTGTCACTTCTCATTTTTTATATGAAAATATTTTCAAAACTGATTAAAAGCTACAACCATGGGTTGTTTTTACTTGTATTGTGCATGAAATTGCGCACATTTCCATATATAAAAACTATGTAACGGCTAATTTTAAAATGGTGCAAACATTACCACAGTCGCATGTATGATTTTTTTCGGAAGAGTTACCGCGCGGACGTAAGGAAAAAGTTTTTCATAAATTCACCATAAATTGAAATATTGTGCTAGAGACTTCCAATTTGTTTGCAAAATTAAGGTAAATAGTTGAATATTACTACAATATAAGCGTTTTAGCTTACAATTGCGTTTTTCGACCATTTCGGTAGAGTCAAAGTTGACCGAAGGTTGAAATTTTGGCTTTTATCATTATTATATGGAAATATTTCAAAACTGATAAAAGCTACAATCATGAGTATTTTTTGTTGTATTTTAAATGAAATTGCGCACATTTTCATATATAATACTTCGTGTAACGGATAATTTAAAACGGTGCAAAATTATGTCAAAGTGACAAAATAATTTTTGAGATGTGTCACTGATGATACTTTTAGTGCGATAAGAAAGAAATTCGCGCTTGCGCGCCTGCGTAACGATTGTAAACAAAACAACGGCGCGATTCAAAAGTTTTCGGCTGGTAGGCCTATAAGTATTTTTCCGTGAATTTTAGAAAAAACTTTTTTGAGTCGACGTATGGTACGTCCCATTCGGCATATGGGGGACATTTTGACTCCATTAATACGTTCCATTCGCCATTTAAGGGTTAATATACTTAGGCTATACCTAGGTATAGGGTAAACAACGGCAGTCGATCCATCATCATCGCGTGGCTCGGCCTTATTAACTCGATATTTAATTGGTGAAACAGAATACAATTACATCTTTAAGCATACCATTCAAAAGATTGAAGTTTCGTCAACAATGGATATATGAAAGCCCCATACAAACTAAAATAAAGCATGTGAGCTCTTTGTAAAATGGCAATTTGTCAAAAATTGCATTTTTCCTAACTATACAAACCCTCGGTCCTTTAACAATAGGAAGTAGCTAGCGGCAGCTGGAATGGTCATAAGCTTGGTTCGAACCAAGGGGAGAACGGTAGTTTAACTGCTTTGTTCGACCAGTGCGCGCACCGCGCGCCTGAGAGGTGAAGAATCACTTTTGCTTTAGGCCCATGCAAAAATAATGCAGAGTGAGGGGTGGCAAGAGGTGGGACTATATGTAAAGGACCTCAGGTTTGTATAGTTAGTTAAAATGCAATTTTCGACAAATTGCCATTTGTTCCGACACGAATACAAACCCTCGGTCCTTTAACAATAGGAAGACTCACTTTTTAGTGGGAGGAATCTTGAGTCTTTTTGGTGAACAGACTGGTGTTCGTCCAACCTTGGAATGCCTCCCTGGTCGTAAGAGCGAGGGAGGGATCCAAGCCTCTGTCCAATTGATCGGGGTGTGCACCGCAGGATCAATGGTCAGACCTCTGGGCCAAGTACTAAGAGAGAGGCAACATATCTCTTCGTACCAGCAAGCAAGAACTTGATCCTGTTTGCAAGAGGCAACATAAAGTATGGGTTTGTCTCAAGCTGGCATCCACTTCCTTCCTTCCCCTTGTTGGAGGAAGTGGTGGATATATGCTCCTATCCCTAGTGAAAGGGATAGGATGGGGCTCTGTTGAGTAGCTCACCTGCATCTCGTCCTTATCCAGCAGGGTGACGACCGTGTCCCTCTACCCACAGTAGAGGGGAAGAAAAACAAAAAAAAAAGATGGGAAGAGGAGCCAGTCACACTCTATTCACTCATCCATTCTTACAGTATACCAGGACTCGATGCTGTTCAGCCTGCGAGGGTCTGGGTTCGCTACACAACGTGTCGAGCAGCCACCACGGGTCCCAATTAAAAAGATCCAAGGACCTGTGGGCAATATCCCGAAGGTAGAAGGAGGTGCATGTGGTCTGGTTGGACCAGACCCCTGCCTTCAGTACCTGCGCCATGGAGAATTTCTTGCGGGACAAAGCAGCATCTCCTTCGCATCGAAGGCGGTGAAGTCCATTAGGGAGGGGATTGTGAAGGACTCAAACCGATCGTCAGGGACCGAAGGGTTCTGAGTCTTCGCTACGAAGTTCGGTACGAAATCGAGCGTCACGGATCCCCATCCCCTGGATGCTTGACTTCGCAGGAAAAGTCATGCAGTTCCTTCAGAGGAAAAGAAGGGAATAGTCGCATGACCTATCCCTCTTCTCGACTTCGTGATGTCCAGTACCTATACTGGTCTGTCCATTTTGCAACGAAGTCTCTCGCATCCTCCTATCCCCATGCAGCGAAGTTCTCGGTAGTGGATAGGACACCGACACTCCATGGTGGGTGTCGATGGTATGGGTACTGTGACAAGCTATTAAGACGAAGTAATGATTGCTCTGTAACAACCGAACTAAGTCCACAGCGTAGTTCATAACTGACTCGGGCGCTCTGACAGCTGCCGACTGACTGGTTCGGTATCGGAAGTGAGGCAAGTGTCCAAGCATCCGAGTAAGTCCACGTGACCTTCACCTTTAAAGGGTTATGCCGAGAGAACCAAACAAATAATGTATTTGTTTGTCACCAATGCCGGACGGCGATCGGTGATGATTCTCTTAAGGCATATGCTCAAAAGGCGAAAGTCAATTGCCGTCTAGAGACCTAGGTCCCTGAAGGCAAGACACTCTCACAGTAGTTGAATCTCAGCTAAGGAGAAACAACACTATGTGACGTTGAAGACGAAGATAGGCAATGAGTGCAACCTACGTCTTCCAGCTGAATCGAGAGAAGGAATCTCAAGATTCTGAACCTGTGCTTACAAATGACTGAAAACGCTAACCGCTATTTCATTGCTGTCGGTGAGAGTCGTAGTTGCAATGTGAAAGCGGGGAGTTCTTCAGTAATGAAAACACAGGGGAGACCCGCCTGAAGAACTGCTTCTCATGGGCTGAACGTTTGGAAGTAGAGCTGGCAGGTCTGGGAGTAGGCGATGTCTTTCAATACATCTGCTAATCGGGGGAGGGGTGAACAATGAACAATTGCACACCTCCGAATAAGAGGATATTTTGAGGACAAACTCAGATTCCGCAAAAATCATTCGAATTATCGCAGTGCGATGCAGCAAAGAGACTATTACAGAATTCTGTTTACGTGCGGTAAACGAAAGATGAAACTCGAAGAGATATCTCTGTTGTAAATTCTCGCAATACTGAAGGCGATGAATTCGAGCGTCACAGCAGTAGATGGTCATTCATGTGCGAGAATCCCCGTTAATCAGAGAATTAAGTCCGTGATTGTTGGGCAGATATACGGTTGGTATTCAATCAAAGCAGGGGAGAAAGACATAACCAACCGTGCATCTCGAAGCGGCAGCTGGTACTGAGTTGCCTCGGGCAATTCAATACGCAGTAGCTGTCGCCGACTCGTCATCCTGAGTTGCCAAGTAATCCATTCCACGAAGGAATGCGTTCGGCTAGAACCACCGAGCATAAAAAGATATGCTCGAGCAATTATATTTAGGCAAAACGAATTTCGGTAAATACAAAAGCTGAAATGGTGTTGTCGTGACAAAACCATAAGTATATAAAATTGAAACTGGAAACTCCTGGGAGGTTGCAGGCAACCCGAGTTGCAGTTCAATTAGAATACTCTTCATCTAAGTCCCAATCCGTAGAGTAACTAGGATATGCGCCTACCCCTCGGACAATTCAACTGCTTAGCAGAATCATGTCGCGAGGTTAATATACGTAGTATATTTGTAGGATTCTGAACAACGATCTCCATCCTAAATTCTTTTCCTTCAAGAAAACAAAATAAGGATTGGAGATCGACCACCTTCGATCTCTGTCAAAGAGAGTGAAGGAGAAGTCTTCCCCGAAGGAAAGCTTCAATGGTGAACAGAATACCAAAGACGATAGTTCAATCCAAACTGGATGTTCCCGTCCGTTCTCTCTATTCCAGGGTTGGCTGCCTACTGTGAGATATCTTCCTTCGGGCGCAGTCCAGTCTTGCGTTCCAACGCCAAGACTTCCAGGAATTCGAGCATTCGGCGAGATCCCCGATTATCGTGGTAACAATTATCGGGAATACTCGTCTAACTCCCTTTGGACAGTGGTCTCGCCTGTGTGTGCTAGAAATTCCGCAGAATTCTAAGCACCCAGCGAAACCCCCACCGGATTCGTTAAACGAATATCGGTTGGTGGTCCTCTCAATTCCCGTAGAAATTGAGGATGGGGCAGAATCCTCCTTCAACGACCGGGGCTAACGTCAGGTACGACCCGAAGGTCCCCCCGGTAGCGCAGTCCACAATGTGGGAAACCTACAAAGAAAATCTCTGTAGGATCCCTCCCTTTCGCTCGTATCGTAAGGAGAGAGGGATGGTGGAGGAATTGGATACTCGCTCGCTCTTCCCAGGCAGAACTAGTAGTTGGAGAAGAGTAGGAGCAGCCATCGCCTTGCGGTGATGGCCTCTCAGTCTGGAAAAATGTATTTGTCAGAAAAACTTCCGCCCCCCTCCCCCCAAGGAAGGTTACGAACTCGCACTGTAGGTAAGGATCTGCCTCCACTGTCAACGTCGTCTGGGTGGGGCTGATCGACACCTGACAGGAGAGAGCAGATACCGTCCTCTGATCATTCCAGTCCTCATCGAGGTCGAAACCTCTCAGGAGGACCGAGGAGGGGGAGGGGGAGCGCTGCAATACTCTGTAGAAACGCCGCTGTCGCAGTAGAGGAGGTGGAATTAGCTGTTCGAGCCAGCCAGACCTGAGCGAGCCATCTTGTCCGGAGAAGAGAGGCTCTACCTGGTCCAGAAACGAGAGTCGAGAAGCTCCGATTGCGGCAAGCCCACCGTCAGTCTGGGTTCCCTTCTTCGGGCTTCAGAACGACTTGAGCCGTGACGCGGGCTCTGCTGGTGGGAGCGGCGATGTTTCCCCGAGGTCGTTGTGCTGACGAATCAGCGCAATAACCTCAGTACAATTCCTCTGGATCTCGGAAGTCACAGCATCTTGCAGAGTAGGACCGTCAAGCCCCTCGAACAAGAGCATTCCGAGAACCTCCCCCTTAAGGAGGGGGAACTGCGATAGACCCCTCTCGGATTCCTCCTGCCACTTGCACGTACGTCCTGGTCGGTCCGAAGATCGTACCTGGTACTTACGGCGTCGTGACGGGGATCGTGCGGGGCATGCCCCTCACGATCACCCCGCTGTGCCTGCTCTTCCTGGTGCAAACCGAGGAAGTTGCAGGCACGGGAGGAAGACTTGACGCTCCTCTTTCGCTCGCTGGCAGAACCAGCGGGCTTGGAGGGCTGCAGGCGATCGCCAACTTGCAGGCCTAGTCGAGCTGTTTCCTAGGGAAACGGCTGGACCGAGAACAGCGGCCCCGATCTCGTGTGCAGAGGAGCTGCTGCTGGTCCCCCTATCCGCCCGGTCCCTGTGGGAGCGGCGGTCAGGAGACCTGCAGAGACCAATGTCGCAGTGAGGGACCGGTGCGTGTCCTCGCGGCGCGTCAATACCGCTGGTACCAGCCGAGGCTGGCACCAACGATTGGGAGGGGGGAACCTCTTCCCAGCCTCAGCCCGGTTGGCTGGGTCAGAGACAGTCACGTCTACCAGGGTTACCAGCTGGTCGCTGCGAGAGCGGCCGCTGGCCTGGCAAGAGTCACATGAGCGGCTCTCACCAGCTTCTGCTCCGTGCCACGGTCCTGGCGCCGAGCAAACTCTGGCGCCAAAACTTTGGCTATACGCTCTCCCGCGGGAGATCGTATACTCGGAACCTCTCGCGAACGAGAGACCGAGCCGGAACCTGGCGTAGCGGCAGCGCCGCAAACACCAGGCAAGGAAGTAACGGTGGTAGCCGGTACCCCTCTGGTCCCCGTCTTCTTCCTTGGGGAAGGGGAGACGGGCCCTGTTCCCGAAAGAGCAGGAGAACGGCAGAAGAAACCCCCGTCCCACAGAGTGGGACGAGCCTTAGAAGTTCCCGAAGGAGCCTTCTTGGGGGGGTTACCAGCTGGTCGCTGTGAGAGCGGCCGCTGGCTTGGCGAGAGTCACTGAGCAGCTCTCACCAGCCTTCTGCTTCGTGCCGCAGTCTTGGTGTCGAGCGAACTCTGGCGCCAAAACTTTGGCTGCACGGTCTCCCGCGGGAGGGACCGTACACTCGGAACCTCTCACGAACGAGAGACCGAGCCGGAACCTGGCGTAGTGGCAGCGCCGCAAACACCAGGAGAGGAAGTACCGGTGGTAGCCGGTACCCCTCTGGTCCCCGTCTTCTTCTTCCTTGCGGAAGGGGAGACGGGGCCCTGTTCCGAAGGAGCATGGAGGACCAGCAGAAGGACCCCCCACCCCATCCCGTCTGAGTGGGACGGGCCCTTAGAAGTTCCCGAAGGAGCCTTCTTAGGGGGGGGGGGGAGGCAGCCTTCTTCTTCTCGGCTTGGTTGCCTTAGAAGTCGAAGGGGAAGAGGCAGCAGCAGATGACGAAGAAGACACCTTCCTCTCTTCTTCGTCAGCTCCCGCAGGACAGAACGTCAGATCCTCGGCTGTCGGTGCCGTCACCGTCATCACATGCGGGGTATCACAAGTAGAGGAGGGGCGGCGTACCCCGGGGTGGGGAGTGATATGGTGGTCACCGCTCCATGGGTGACCGCCCCCGCCAGACGCTGAAACAACCCCTGGACACTAGGCCACGCCCTGCAGACCCAAGGACGCCCACACCTGTCCCAGGTTACTCGTTCTGCGGAAGCAAGAAAAGAGTGATTAGTGGAGGGGTACCCTCGTGCGGGGGGGGGGGGGGGGGGGGGGTGGGGGGGGGGGGGGGGGGGCAGCAGCCCCACCCCGAACGAACGGGTTACTCATTTGAACAATGTTAGCGTATATAATGTAACGTTTATTGATCTTACCCAAAGATTGGGCCAGTGAAAGTATGAAACTTTTTATTCACGGGGTCAGGGTTTGAACTGAAATTCATCTACCTTGTAATCGGTGATTTTATCCTTACTGCCATCACAACTGACACTCCACAGTGCTTGCTTGATTGTTATTATACACCTTTTGGTCTTAATTCACTCCAAATTGCACTTGAACTACGTTGCTGTTCCTGGTTCCTAAGCAGTCACTCCACAAACACAGTTACGGGCAGCATACAAGTACGCGGTGTATGAGGTGCAAAGCTTTATTCCCTTGTTTACTCTACTCATTATTTATTTTAACTTTACTTTGTTACTTCAAAACGTTTATTTAATTCATGTCTATTATCCCTTTTTTTGCAACCAAATTAACCCTGAAAAATTACAAAGATTTCTGATGTACTTACAAGCAGACGACGCGACAAAAAAATGACTCATCATTGGCAATCTAGTGGTAGTCTTCACACATACGGCAATGCAATTACAAACTGTTTCCATGAATTTTAGTTGTTATAGTAATGCAGTAATGATAAAATTGCGTAATATGTATATATATAGTCAGTTGGGGGAAAAAAAAAACAGGGGGGTTTTTGGGGTGAAGAAAAAACATGGCCCTCCCCCCTCTTCAGAAAAAAAAAAATTATCATTCAATGCTATAAAACATGAAGATAAAACTCATTAACTATGTGTCCATGTTACAGATTTCTTTAATTGTTATATTTATGAATATGCAACGCCATCAGTGTAAAGTTATTGAAAAATGGGTCTCTAAAACTTATTATTGACTTTCACAAACTTCTGTTTTTTCTTACCCCAGATGGGTTTCGGAGATTTGTGAAACATGGGTTGTAGTCCCCATAGAGTTGTAGTGGCGGTCAAATGGTCCCAGATCACTAGCCTCTATTGCTTATTGTCATAAAGGCTGTTTTTTTTTACCCCACCAAATTTCCAAATAGTGGGGTAAGAAAAAACAGATCATGATGTTTTTTGTTACCCCATGTGTGGTGTTTTTTTGTTACCCCATGTGGTGTTTTTTGTTACCCCATGTGGTGTTTTTGTTACCCCATGTGGTGTTTTTTCTCACCCCATTTCTTATTACAAACCAAACAAGATAGTAGTTTAGCTTGTTTCCTCTGAAGTGTTGCCTGTGTGCGGATCGCTCAGAGCAAAATGAAAACCAGTCCACTGCCACTTTCAACTTCTGTTTCTCTAGAGATTTTACAGAATCCTTAGACACACTCACACCTGCTCCAGTTTGTCCGTCAAACCCCTACCCCCACCACAAGACCAACTACTCCTGCTACAAGAGCTTCAACACCTCAGTCAGAAGCATCAACATCAAATATTAGTACAATTATAAGAATGATCCATTCCTTTCGAAATACTCGGACTCTGAGCTGAACAGAATTCTGCATTCTTTACCATTTGATGTTCTTTATAAGGAAATTCAACGAAGAGCCCCTCCTAATATGCGCTACAGTGTGATTCTACAAGAATCCAATGAGGAAAAAAACATTAGGGACTGTTATGCAGGCAAGATGGAAGACACCAAATACATCCAAGCTCACACGTCGTCGCATAAATATGAACGCCCAAATCATAACAGGAGAAGAAATCACCAAACAGTTAGAAAAAAAAAAAGCAAATCCAAGTCTAAGAGAAAGTGCAAAATCTCCTCAGACAGTGACTCAGAGAGGATGACGACCAACAACCAGTGATGGAACTAGAGGACACAGATGATACAGATGCTATGGGCGACGATTCTTCAGTTGAAGAGCACATCCCTGCAGATGAAAATGTTCCTGAAGAAGAATTATTCCAAATGCCAGTGTTAGATTGACAGTGCTGTAGGAAAATTTTATGCAGTTTTTTATTCTACTCCTACAAAATCTTACTACTGGGGTAAGATTACAGAGACTTTTGAATATGATGAAAATGAAAGTGTTTTAATCTGTAGAAGTGGACTTTTTAAGAAGAAAAAGCATTTCATCTGACCCAGAAAAAACTCACATGGATGCAAACCAGTATCTTAAGATATTCAGATTGTTTCTTCTGAATTTGTATTTTTTGGTCCTGCAAATGCAGACATAATTAAAGGGGGTTTACTTCAAATTTCCCGATAAGCTAGCATTGAGTGCTTTTAGGAAATATTCTTTAAGCTTTAATGGTGAATAAGAGATTGGTGTAAAAACATCAAAATGAAATACATACATTTCTCATAATGAATTAATGAACTATATGTTAAGTTATATGAAATAGAAGACATTTTATTTTATTTTACCTTCAGCCACAAGAGGACCTCTAAATTGTCTTAAAATACCGGAAATGAAGGTAGTTTTTTTTTTGCCCCAACCATGTTTTTTCTTCCCCCTTTTTTGGGTAAGAAAAATACCCTTAAAAAATCACAAAAAATCTATTTTTACAGGAAATTAAACTGTAACTGTATGGTAATGTTTCCACATGCTCATCACAAGATTTCCACATTTATTTTTTCTAATCAATAAACATGCAAGCGAGTAAACTCATTTTTTTTGCAATCCCCCAACTGACTATACTACAAATAGATGCGCTAATTTCACTTATTTCCCCGGTTTTGTCTAAGTCTTATACCCAGTTTGGAGGGTAAACACATACCAATTGACAACACTGATAACAATTGAAGAGCACAAAGAATGCCGTAGTTCCCTTGGATAAGTAGTGGTTGGAAGTCGGTGTTTACAATTGTTGCAGTGAAAGTGACCCCAGCATCTAGGGTAAAACATCACAGCAGGCCAAACAGGCCACCTACAATCAACGCTTGCCACCCTCCGAAAAGTACATTATAACGCGTCCTGACACCGGAGATGGGCATCAGTCGCGACTTGTTGTTGGTGAGAAACGGAGCTAAAGACCTCTACTCTCCTTTCGAAGTAAGTATTTTCTCCAAAGTTAGAAATTAAGGCCAAATTTTAAGATTTAAACAGAGGGTAGTGAAAAGGGTGGCTACGGCAGTGGAAATCTCACCAAAACGCTTTAGAAATTTTACTTACAACTAAAAATGTTTCGAAGATTGACGCCATCTTGATGTTTACGGAGTCGCTTATGTCAACAAACTTCCATTTCCTGTGCTAAATCTGCACACCACTTGTACCCATAGACGCGGTGGGGCACTTTCATCACAACAATCGTAAAACCCAACCTCTTACCAGCACTTATTCAAGGGACTACGGCATTCTTTGCAGCATTTTGCGCTCTTCAATTGTTTATCAGTGTTGTCAATTGGTATGTGTTTACCCTCCAAACTAGGTATAAGACTTACACAAAACCGGGGAAATAAGTGAAATTAGCGTATCTATTTGTATTCTATATACGTACATATTACAGCAATTTATCATACTGCATTACTATGACAACTAGAATTCATCGAAACAGTTTGTAAATGCATCGGTGTATGTGTGACGCTCCACTAGATTGGCAACGATGAGTCATTTTTCCTCACGTCGTCTGCTCGTAAGTATACATCCGAAACATTTGTAATTTTTGGGGGTTAATTTGGTTGCAAAAAAGGGATAATAGACATGAATTAAATAAACATTTTGAAGTAAAGTTAAACTAAATATTGAGTAAAGTAAACAACTTAAGGAATAAAGCTTTGCATCTCATAATCAGTGTTGTCGTCTGCTGCTCATAACTGTGTTTGCGGAGTGAGTGCTTAGGAACCAGGAACCACAGCGTGGTTCAAGTGCACTGTGGATAGTGAATTAAGACCAAAATGTGTATACTTACAATCAAATAATCACTGTGGAGTTTCAGTTGTGATGGCAGTAAGGATAAAAACCACCGATTACAAGGTAAGAATGAATTTCAGTTCCAACCATAACCCCGGGAATAACAAGTTTCATACTTTCACTAATATAGGCAACAAATGTTGTTTTATTGTGCTGATTACAACTGCAATCTTGAGTAAGATCAATAAAAGTTACATATATACGCTAACATTGTTCAAATGAGTGCTGGGAAGGCTGGGGAAAGATGGTGGGGCCGTCACTGATGAGAACCTTCCATGCAAAACGTAGCCGCCATATTGGATTTCAAAACTGCCTTGAAACATATTTTACGAAGAGCTCACATGCTTATTTTAGTTCGTATGGGGGCTTTTTCATATATCACATTATGTTTGACGAAACTTCAGTCCTTTTAAAATGGTATGCTTAGAGTTGCAATTGTATTCTTGTTTCACCAATTAAATATCGAGTGAATAAGACCGTCCACCGTGATGAGGGTTGGCCTGCCGTGGTGTTCTACCCTATGGGCACAAGTGTGCGGATTTAGCACAGGAAATGGGAAGTTTGTTGACACAAGCGACTCTGCAAACATCGAGATGGCGTCAATCTTCGAAACATATTAGTTGTAAGTAAAAATTTCGAAAGCGTCATGGGGTAGTGTGCACTGCGTTTGGCCACACTTTTCATTACCCTCTGTTAATCTTAAAATATGGCCTTAATTTCTAACTTTGGAGAAAATACTTACTACAAAAGGAGAGTAGAGGTCTTGAGCTCCTGCTATCACCACCAACAACTCAAGACTGATGGCCATCTCCGGTGTCAGGACGTCTTAAAGTACTTTTTCGGAGGGTGGCCACAAACGCGTTAGTCAGTGAGTTGGCCAATTCCAGTCGGTTGTTTGTACCCTAGTAGGTAGTTTGACATCAGCGATGCTAATAGCCTAGTCTAAACCAGTAAGGCAAGGTAGTTTGTCTGTAGTTTGACATCAGCGATGCTAATAGCCTAGTCTAAACCAGTAAGGCAAGGTTAACACAAATTAACAAACAATTTGAAAAATATAAATAACGAGCTACCAGAGGTCGTAAATTTTGACAAGGAGCCTATACTAAGTAGCCGCCATAGCTTGGGCCGCTGCGGATACGTACCCTAAAGACCTACCGAAAATATTAAACATTTTATTACCATTTCGGTTTTCTATTTTCCCAGTTGTATACCTAATGTGAAGTGATGGCTGGTATTTCGATTTCCTTAAC
>NC_087216.1:23601648-23617583 GCF_015104395.2 Macrobrachium nipponense | reverse complement strand
CGTTTAATAAAGTATAGTATTCTTTAGAAATTTTAAATAAGAAATGTGGGAGTTGGAGCGGGGGCGGGGGGTGGGGAGGGGATTATGATGTAATTCTGAGTTTGATGACACCGGTCAGCATCTTGAGTAACCGCCAATAGGTAAAAACGTCCTACTCCCCACACACAGACAGACAGACAGACAGACACATTGCAAGTCTCCTCATATGAAAGAATGATAGCACTGACATTAATTTGCGCTCATTATAGCCATCGCTCAGACATAAAAAAAAAAAAGAAATTTCATAGAGAAAGCAAAAACGAAAGTATAATTAGAGGACAGGTAAGAGGGACGGCGAAATGCCAAGTCTAGTACATTCTGACTCGTTAGAACCAACCAATGAGCATAATCAGCAACTCCGATCAATGGCTGCGATGGAAAACAACAGAACAGCTTCCTATCTACCCAGCTCCTCCGGCCCCCAACTCTCTCTCTCTCTCTCCCTGACTCCTCAGATAATTCAAATCCATTCTCGTTTTCTATTCCCGCATCAAAACATTTGTTTCAGATGTCAACACGTGTAACTTTCTCTCTCTCTCTCTCTCTCTCGCCCCTCTCTCTCTCTCTCTCTCTCTCTCTCTCGACGTATTTCTATTATGGTTTCAACTTCCTGCATCAAACCACATTTTTTTCCGAATGTCAACGCGTGCAGCTCTCTCTCTCTCTCTCTCTCTCTCTCTCTTCTCTCTCTCTCTCTCACCAATTACCTTCACTTAGTCTCGTGCGAATGCACCTCGAAAAATTATATAGCAAATTATGAAAGTATGATCATTGCTCTTCTGTCACCTGTGTACGATATCGCTTAGTTAACAAAAAACTTGTCAAACTGACCTTCAGGATAAAGAGCTGGAAAAAGTCCTGATGCTATCCAAGTCGTGCTTTGATATGTTTTCATTCCAATCGCGTCTTCCGCTGGAAAAAAATGATAACATTGCATAAATTGCAGAGCAAATGATATTTTTCATGAGATTCGCCAGCAAGAAATTTTTATCATTTTTCTTATTTAACTGGTTTTAAAACGTTTTCAAAGTGCCAACAGTACAAACGCACTAACACACACATACACACACGCACACACACATAAATATATCTATATATACACATTTCTGTGTATGTACAATAAATTAATACAGAATACGACCTATTACCATCAACCAACCACCAGATACACATCTCTGCGCTCGAGTCAATAGTTTACTCGTCTGGGACTGGGACAAGTCTCACAAAAGTTGGACCACTTGTTCCCCAATACACACCACGAAAAGTTCTACGTGCATCCATTTTGTAGTTACAAAGATATAAACCTTGATAAACTAGACGTTACTGAACACCAGTGTCATACATTACGCATTTGTCAGCACATAATTAAGAATAGGATAATTTTTTTTCTTAAGTAGGACCTATGGAAATGAATCACAAGATTTTTTTATAAGTATCACATCAAAGGACACAGTCCGGGCAATAAATCCTGTTGACGCTACGAGAGAGAGAGAGAGAGAGAGAGAGAGAGAGAGAAGAGAGAGAGATCGCAACATAACAAGACTCCATCACAAATTCAATCAAAATAGAACAACAAGGAATTCAGTTATTCCCAAATGAGATCGGAATCGGAATTCTAGCTCACTTGTATTCAGAGAGAAGGTTAAAAACACTTATAGGTTTGCAGTTTGATTCCAACGATACAAGATTACGCCTGCATGTTATTTTAAGGCTGATGTGGCAATCCACTTATAATTTCGCTCTCTCTCTCTCTCTCTCTCTCTCTCTCATAATCGAATAATTTCTCCCGTTAAAGAGTTACTGCCTGGAGATTATAGTTGCGTGAGCAGCAGGAAGATGGCAAAAGTTTTCATTGGTCACGAGTCAAGGATTTTATATACTTCTTTTGAATCAGGGGCCATGAAATAAGCAGACTAGTTATTCAGCCTTTGGGTTCCTAAGGTAGCGAAGGCTGAAAAGGACTGGGGCTCCTTAGGACGAGACCAAGACTATAGAAATGGAGTAGTTCTCCTGACGACGAGACCAAGATAATACGCATTTGTAGGTTGTCTGGTCAGTGAAGTTTACGATAAAGCTCAAGAATCATTTTTGGATTAATCTACGTGATTTGCAAGCATCCAGAAACTTGTTCCAATGAAAAGAACATTGAAAGGCCTGGAAAGGAGATATTTCCCTGGATTTTAAAGAAATCGACAGCAAAAATCTTACTGCCAAATTACACAGCAATCGAGAGGGGGTACAGACTCTTCGTTAAGACGCTGCGTCTCCAAATCAGAAGACAACGCATGCGCGGGTCCTAGAGCCAAATCCAGTGTTGCCGACCGTGGGGTAATTACCCTATGCGTAGGGCAATTCAGCCTCAAATCTAGGTCCGTAGGGTACGGGGTAATGTCACGAAATATGAGCAAGAAGTAGGGTAATTTCAAGATGGTTGTCTTGTATCTATTAAAGAGTAACCAATGAACAACAAATTTATTAATATTTAGTATATCTTAAGGTCGGCCGTAGGGTACAATAACAGCGAAAGCAGGGTAATTTCCGTGCCTAGGTAGGGTAAGGAACTCTTAGATGGTTGGCAACACTGCTCCAGTCTCCTGGGTCTTCACAAACGTCAAATAAGAGCAGATACACTCGGCGTGTCGAGTTGGCGACTATCAATAAATCTTCCTTACCAAGAGAATGCGCTGGACAGTTATTAGCAACGGCATCATGCAGATTCTGACAGATATGAAATCGCGCAGCATGAAGAAGCTGGTGATTCCCCTCTGTCTAAAGTGCGTTGGATTGCATAGGGAAATGCGACCTGAAATAAGTCGTTGAGTATTGTTTGAGATTAAGCTGGCTGTATGCCAGAACGGGCTCTTGCTTATAAAGCAGCCCTTAAAGTTGTTGAATGGAGATCTGTAATGTCTTTTGACAAGATTAACAAATGTTCTTTTTTATCATGATTTTATGTGCATCCACACACATAGACAATATATATATATATATATATATATATATATATATATATATATATATATATATATATATATATATATATATATATATATATATATATATATATATATATAAAGAGAAAGAGAAGATAAGACGAACTCCCCAGCCCCCACCCCACCCCCCCTTTTTTTTTATTTCCAGTTCTCCTATTGTTGCATTGTCTATGAACCGGAAAGGAGCATTATAATGAGAGTCAGCACTTTTACGGCCCCAAAGGCCTTCTCTGCTCTCTCTCCCCCACCCTCCTACCCCCCACTCCACCCATTCCTTTCAATCCGAGAATAATATGATCTCTATAACTTCCCGCTACCCTCAGGCGTAGCTGCAAACCACGAGGAGGGGGTCAAAACCCCCTCCCTCCATCTCCTGACCCTCTCCCCCTGTCCCCCGACTGTCCGTTTTGTAGACGGAGGGTCCCCCACCCCCTTTCCCTCATTATCCTAGACAGCAAGGTGTCTTTTGTCCAAGAGGGAAAAATAAGGAATTCTTTCATAGCGTTTCATTCAGACATAGATGGGGCCTGGACTCTGTCTAAACAAACCGGATGATGCTGTTGAAGTCTTCCCCAGGTGAGGAGGAGGTGAGGCCTATTTGCTTGATTGCTGACGTAAATACTGTAGGCCGATGGTTTAGGAGGCTACGTCATATAGACTCATTTTGGAGCGCGGTACTTTCCTCCATGACTCATGATTAAGGTTTTATTGTCGTCGTAAAGTTTTTAGTTATCCAAAATCAGTTTTGTGACATATATTTATGTTTGGGTTTTTGCTTGTCATGGATTTTGTGGGTCATATATTCTAGGAGTCTAAGCTGTCTAAAATATAAGTCTGGTCCCTGCTCCGTGACGTATATGTTTGAAGCTCTTGTTGTCGTAAAGTTTCATGTCCTAATCTTTACATACTGTGTTGGCCTCATGTTCAAGTCATTGCTTCATGACATGTGTTTATGTCTGGTCTGATATTTTCTTGTCAAAGTTTTTGTGACATCTATTTTTCAAAAACTTCTGTTATAATACACTTAAAATCTTTGTTCCGATAAATAAATCCCATTCTTATTGGGACAAATATTCTTTTTAAATAAGGCTTAAAACTAAACGTAAAAAAAACTGCTAAGACTTCACGCAAATCTACAAATTCCAAAGTCAGTAAACTTATCTTTGAACTTGCAATTGCTTCGTTGCTCAAACATGAATAGGGAGCGAGATTTTTCTTCCTTTTTTATAGGAGAAATGTGAGTCAGCATAAAATTCTCTCTGAGGAAATTAATTGCCAGATATTGCTTGTATATAAACTTTGGAGTCATTTGGAATTTCGATCACAGATTTGAATAAGTAGTATATTTTCATAATAAAGAGCTTTGGAGCATATCAATGAAAAATATAAAGTAACAATAAAGGCTTTTCCAATGTATATATGGAAATATAAAATCACAAGTGCTCTGTCTGTACATAGGAATAATTTCACACACATACACACACACACACAGAGAGAGAGAGAGAGAGAGAGAGAGAGAGAGAGAGAAGAAAGTCAGCATCGTCCTAGTCCTATAGAACGATAATCGATGGGATGATTCTTTCCTTTTGAGATAACTAGATACATACAAAGGGCACATTATAATATTGTGGGACACAGTCATACTCGGAAGGGGAGGGGGGAGGGAGGGTAGAGGCCCTCAGTAATTCCCAGAATACGATCAAAGGGAAAGATTTATCCCTTTTTTGGTGGGAATTGCTACAGACACGGAGAGATTGGGGTTGCCAGTCTTCAGTTTGAGAAGAGTGCGATAATTATTATGATAAGCTTAGTTGTGCTGTTTAGTCAAAACAAAGTTTGTAAAGAAACTAAATGATTATGGAAGGTAAACAGGCATTTAGGGAAGTGTAAATCAATACTGGATGGTTGGTTTACCTCCGTTAAAAGTTAAAAAGTTTAAAACGACGCCAAGAGTTTCAGCTTATCCAGCAATGAGATTTGCATAAAACTGAACGAATAAGTGTCAAAAGAAAAACGTCGCGTGTATTTTCACGGGTGTGGGTGTGTATGCGCAGGCATGTGCTTTTCCAGGTTGTCTATAAACAGGCGGAAATGAGAATTTATTGTTTTTTCCAGGATCTTTTCAAAGTTTTGTACAGTAATTTATGAACGAACCTCGTCTCAGACGCATTTAAAATTCTGTTACAAGTCCAAAACTTTCTGCTTCTGTGGGAACCGCTTTCGCTGGCGCCAAGGAAAAAAAGATAGAAAAAGAGGGAAAGAAGGAAAGAAGCAAATAATCAATCCGTTCGGAGGGAGGAGGAGAGAGGAGATAGAATGGTAGGAAATTAGGATCGGGGACGGGGCGAGATGGATTAGGCGAGGGAGAGGTTGGTGGAATCTTATAGAGGCCGCAACACCTTCGACGGAGACGAGGTTCGATTGGAAGAGGACCTCATTTGGTTGCGTGGAAGATTGCAGTTTGTCTTGAGGGTACGCTTCTTTCTTTCTTTCTTTCTTTTTCGTGGTTGTACGGAAGACTGGAATCTGTCTTTCAGGGTACGATTCCAGGGAGAAGTCTTTTGTGTGTATGGTAGGCTGAATTCCAGAGAAGTTTCTTTTGGTTATCTGGAAGGCTATGGCTTGTCTTAAAGGGTCCCCCTCCAGGGAGGTCTCTTTTGGGTATCTGGAAGACTGTAGTTTGTCTATTAGGGTCCCATTCCAGGGAAGGTAGTTAGGTAGTCTGGAAGAACTCAGTTTGTCTTAAACTGGAAGACTGTAGTTTGTCTTATTGGGTTCCCTTCCAGGGAAGTTTCTTTTGGTTATCTGGAAGACTATAGCTGGTTCACTTAAGGTGGATTCTCGGATGAGCCCTATGCTTACGAGACGTTTGTTTGGCAGCCGCTGATTGGCTGGTACCTGGAGGTAGGCAGCTCCCAGCCAATCAGCGGCCGCCAAAGAAACGTCTCGTAGGCGTAAGGTTCAACCAAGAATCCACCTTAAGTGAGCCAACTATAGTTTGCCTTATGGGGTTCCCTTCCAGGGAAGTTTCTTTAGGTAGCTTGGAAGAGCTCAGTTTGTCTCTGGGGCTCCCTTCCAGTGAAGTTTCTCTTGGTTATATGGAAAGTTGCAATAACCCTTTTCCAGGGAGCTTTCTTTAGGTAGTCTGGTGGAGCTCTGTCGCTTGGAATGATTATAACCTTTATGTCATCCTATTGCAATGGTAATGCAAGGCTACAATGATGCTTTTTATCTCAACTTCATCGAATACTAATAATCTTCTTATTTGGACTGAGTTCGGGTTGGAAACGCAATAAAAGACACATTTACAGGAATATGAATGTTACTCTCTCTCTTGATGTAGGTATGGCAGACCCGTGGATCGACCTTTGCTCGCACGCGTGCGTGCGTGTGTGTGTGTGTGTGTGTGTAAGAGAGAGAGAGAGAGAGAGAGAGAGAGAGAGAGAGAGAGAGATTCTTTTTGCTCAATCTGGAGACCAAATCTTTTAAAACGTTTAATGGGCGTGTTTGCCAAAATCACTCGAGAGAGAGATCGAGAGGAGAGAGGAGAGAGAGAGAGATAGAGAGAGAGAGAGAGAGAGAGAGAGAGAGAGAGAGAGATATTCTAATCATATTTTAGTTGGGTTCCAGATCGTTTAATAAGCGTAGCCTAAAAATCCCCCGCAGGATTTGACCGAATTGATTACGAGTTAACTCTCTCTCTCTCTCTCTCTCTCTCTCTCGAAAGTCTTAGAAACGGGAAATGAAAAAGAAAAGCGGGAGAAGGCAGTAGAGGCCTTCGCAGGGGACACGACGACGAAAGTGCGATTGACAGAAACAGCATTTTATTACTTTCCAGCTGTGTAAGACCGAGAGAGAGAGAGACCTTACCTTACCTTACAGACCTTACAGTTCGTTCGGGTTGCCCCAGGTCCCTCAGTGTGAGGCACCTCTAATGTCTACCAGAGAGTTGCTAGTACATCTTCCGGTATATTTTGCATCTTCCAATCTTGGATGGTCTGGGATGCAGTTTAGATATTTGTCGAGCTTATTCTTAAACACATCTACGCTCACTCCTGATATATTCCTCAGATGAGCTGGCAACGCATTGAATAGACGCTGCATTATCGATGCTGGTGCGTAGTGGATTAATGTTCTGTGTGCTTTCCTTATTTTTCCTGGTATTGTTTTGGGCACTATTAATCTACCTCTGCTTGCTCTTTCTGATATTTTTAGTTCCATGATATTTTCTGTTATTCCTTCTATCTGTTTCCATGCCTGAATTATCATGTAGCGTTCTCTTCTCCTTTCTAGACTATATAATTTTAATGATTGTAGTCTTTCCCAGTAGTCAAGGTCCTTAACTTCTTCTATTCTAGCTGTAAAGGACCTTTGTACACTCTCTATTTGTGCAATATCCTTTTGATAGTGTGGGTACCATATCATATTGCAATATTCAAGTGGACTACGAACATATGTTTTATAAAGCATAATCATGTGTTTCAGCTTTTCTTGTTTTGAAGTGCCGTAACAACATTCCCATTTTGCTTACATTTAGCCAAAAGAATTGCTATTTGATCATTGCATAACATGTTCCTATTCATCATCACACCAAGGTCTTTAACTGCTTCCTTATTGTGATTGTCTCATTATTAGGTCCCCTATATGCATATAGCTTTCCTTCTCTGTCTCCATAATTTATTGATTCAAATTTATCAGAGTTAAATACCATCCTATTTTCCTCTGCCCAATCATATACTTTGTTAAGGTCTCTTTGTAGAGCGTTCCTATCTTCATCACAAGTAATTTCTCTACTTATTCTTGTGTCATCAGCGAAACTACTCACTACCGAATCCTTAGCATTACTGTCTATGTCTTCAATCATAATAACAAACAGTATTGCAGCTAACACCGTACCTTGTGGCACACCGGATATTACCTTGGTTTCATCCGATTTCTCATCGTTTGCTATAACTATCTGTTTTCTGTTGTGTAAAAATTCTTTTAACCATCTTCCTATTTTATCTACGATATTGTGTTTTCTAATTTTCTTTGCTAATATATTATGGTCTACTTTGTCAAAAGCTTTTGCAAAGTCTAGATAAACCACATCTGTTTCATTTCCGCTTTTCATATTTTTGAATATGTTCTCACGGTGGACTAACAGTTGGGTTTGTGTACTTTTTCCGGGTACGAAAAACCGTGTTGTCCTATATTAAACAAATTATTTTTTATTAAATGTTTCATAATATTTTTCTTCTTACCCTTTCATACACTTTCATAATATGTGATGTTAGACTCACAGGCCTATAATTACTTGCCTCAAGTCTTGATCCACTTTTGAAAGTAGGGGTGATATATGCTAATTTGTGCTCATCATAAATCTTGCCTGTATCTACACTTTGTCTTAATAATATTGCAAGTGGCTTTGCGATAGAATGAACTACTTTCTTTAACAAAATAGCAGGGATTCCATCAGGCCCTGCAGCAGCTCCATTTTAATTTCATTAATTGCCTGCACAATATCAGCTTCATTAATTTCTATGTCAGCTAGATATTCACTATTTTCGTCCCTTACTTCTATATCATTATCTTCATATCTATTCTAATGGGGTGAACTCTCTCTTTATATCGTTCTGCCAGTATGTTGCAAAATTTCCTTTTTTTCATTCGTTAATCTCCCTTCAATTCTCAGAGGGCCTATTTCTATTCTTCTTTTATTCATCTTCTTCGCATATGAGTATAATAGTTTGGGTTTTGCTTGATATTTAATAGGGTTTTTTTCTTCCAATTCCCGTTTTTCATTTTTCGTTTGATTGTATAATCTTTTGTTCTGCATTTTCTATCTTACTTTTTAGTTCTATAACTTTCCATGCATTTTTTTCTTTTGCAAGACCTTTTTTCCACTTTCTGATTTTCTGGAACAAGATCCTTCTGTCTCTTGGTATGCATGAATGATGTTTACTTTTCTTCTTCGGTATATATTTATCCACTATTTTCTCTAATATTTTATATAATATCTCCGTATTTACCCTTATGTCATCGCTTACGAAAATGTTATCCCAATCTTTGTTTAATTCTTCATTTATTTCTGACCATTTTATATTTTTACTGTAGAAGTTGTATTTTCCATATCCTTCCCACTTTTTCATTTCTTGCTTATCTCTGTTTTCACTTGCTTTGGAATGAACTGTTAATTCTATGACATTATGGTCTGAAATACTCGCATTATAAACTATTATTTCTTTAACATAATTCACCTCGTTCACAAATACTAGGTCTAAAGTATTTTCCTTTCTTGTAGTAGCCATCTTGCTTGGTGAGACGTACCCGCGTGAAGTCAGATTAATCAACAGATATCACAAGTTTAACATACGACTAGAATTTGAGAAATATCTAGAAGTGTTCGTGAACTATCGGTGATAAGATTAGTGTGAAAATAGTAGGATAAAGCGTCTTCTAAGTTAGTTTAACAAGTGTAATACTGAAATCAGAACAAGATGGCAGTAAGTTCCAACTGCGGGAAGAGGTGGCGTAATTTAGCTTGCTTGGCGGATTCGCAATACGATGAGGTAGCAGGAAGGGAACTGGCATTTCTCATCTATGAAATCAGCAACAGTCCTAACCAAAATGATACAAAAGCATTCATAGATATATTAGAAGGATATAATCCTTCAAACTGGAACAAATCTAATGAAAACATCTTGAAAATAATTGAAAAAGTTCCAAATAAAATCCAAGTGGTCAAGAGACTCATAAAGAAAATATACATAAACCAACATATTCCGACAAAGAAAATGAATAAGGTGAATCTTGTGAATATCCTAATTGATGCATTAGGAAAAAGAATGCCAAAAGCATGCAAACTGTGTAAGGTTTGGTATAGCATAGTCAATCCACAAAACCTAATCAGAAAATGTGCTGCATGCAACATTCCGACCCATCCACAGTGTGCTGAGGTAATGCAAGATTTGAGAAAAGATACAAGAATTTTTTGTTCAACATGTCTATCATGGATAGACAATGTTATTAAATCAAGATTGAATGTACAAATAGTTGAGGATGAAGAAGAAGAGGAAGAAGAAGAAGAAAAAGAAGAAGAGGAAAACGGAAGAGAAGTAAACAAAAATGAAATGACAGAAAAAAATAAGGAAAACAAAGAACAAGATAAAAGTATTGGATGCAGAGATACTGCATTTGATACTAACCATATGATGCAATAAAGCAGCATACTACGAAGAAATAAATTACGATATGACAACAGAAAAGCAAATCCCGAAGAGGCTCTACCCAGATCTACACAATGACGGGAAAGAGGAAAAAATAGACAAGAAAGACAAAATCTGCAACCTTTTGAAAAGAGGGAATTGCAGATTTGGAGAAAGATGTTACTACAAACATCCTAAGGTATGTCAAAACTATGAAATATATGGTAAATGTGCATACTTAGATGGCTATGGGGATGATTGCAGAGATCTGCATCCAAAAATATGTAAAAACCTAAAAGAAGGAAAAGGATGTAAGTTCGACAAAAAATGCAAATATATGCACCCTGTAGCCATGAATCATAATCAAATAAATAACCAACCAAGTAATAAAATCCAAAATAAGAAAGAAACAAATAAAGAGAGAAATCAAGAATATCAGGTAAAAGAGAAAAGCAAACCACCAATGAGATATGCAGAGGTGTCAGCAAAAAATTTCAAAGCATCAGCTCCGAAATTCTACTCAAGAGATAATAACTGTATTTATTATGCAAGAGGTATATTTGCAGAAACGGAGAAAATTGCAGATTCAGACACAAAATGAATAATTATGATGAAGGAAGATCAAATATTATGGAAAAGTTGGATTTTTTAATGTCAGAATTTCTGGAAATGAAAAAAAGAACAACATACCAGAACAGGAAAGAGACATGGGAAAATCCTTATTACTACCAATATTAAATGAGGAGAAAACACGCAAACCATCATAGTGATGAATGCGCAGGGTTTAGTTACGAGTAACTCAAAAAGAAAAATAGAGTACTTAGAAGAACTAACCCAAAATGAAAAGAAAATAGATATAATGAATATAAGTGAAACCAGGTATTCCCAAGAGACTGGGAATGATGATCAAATAAAAGGGTTCCAAACTTATAGATCAGATAGAAAAAATAGGAATCAAGGGGGAACCGCAATATATGGGAAAGACAAAAAACAAGGAAAAATATATGAGAAATATAGTAACTCAGAATGTGAACTAATAGCGGTAG
This sequence comes from Macrobrachium nipponense, assembly GCF_015104395.2. Lineage (NCBI taxonomy): Eukaryota > Metazoa > Arthropoda > Malacostraca > Decapoda > Palaemonidae > Macrobrachium > Macrobrachium nipponense. The sequence goes on along the minus strand of NC_087216.1, from coordinate 23,606,318 downwards.
AATTTGAATCTGAAAAATTGATGAACATAGTAATATATAGACCTCCTAATACTAAAGAGTTTGACTTAATAATTGAAAAATTGGATGATATATGTAGAAATCACAAGGACTGGAACTATTCTCCTATCTGGTGACTTCAACTTTCCTTTCGTAGAATGGAAAGAACGAATAGGAGACTGTGGTTGTACTTATACATATAAAAAAGAGAGTAATAGTAGTGCAGAAGATAAGAGGCAATTTGAAAAGCTATTAGATATGCTACTAGAATACAACATTCAACAAATAAATCACCTGCCAACAAGAAAGGAAAATACTTTAGACCTAGTATTTGTGAACGAGATGAATTATGTTAAAGAAATAATAGTTTATAATGCGAGTATTTCAGATCATAATGTCATAGAATTAACAGTTCATTCCAAAGCAAGTGAAAATAGAGATAAGCAAGAAATGAAAAAGTGGGAAGGATATGGAAAATACAACTTCTACAGTAAAAATATAAAATGGTCAGAAATTAATGAAGAATTAAACAAAGATTGGGATAACATTTTCGTAAGTGATGACATAAGGGTAAATACGGAGATATTATATAAAATTTTGGAGAAAATAGTGGATAAATATATACCGAAGAAGAAAAGTAAACATCATTCATGCATACCAAGAGACAGAAGGATCTTGTTCCAGAAAATCAGAAAGTGGAAAAAAGGTCTTGCAAAAGAAAAAAAATGCATGGAAAGTTATAGAACTAAAAAGTAAGATAGAAAATGCAGAACAAAAGATTATACAATCAAAAGAAAATGAAAAAACGGGACTTGGAAGAAAAAACCCTATTAAATATCAAGCAAAACCCCAAACTATTATACTCATATGCGAAGAAGATGAATAAAAGAAGATAGAAATAGGCCCTCTGAGAATTGAAGGGAGATTAACGAATGAAAAAAAGGAAATTTGCAACATACTGGCAGAACGATATAAGAGAGAATTCACCCCTAGAATAGATAATGAAGATAATGATATAGAAGTAAGGGACGAAAATAGTGAATATTTAGCTGACATAGAAATTAATGAAGCTGATATTGTGCAGGCAATTAATGAAATTAAAAAATGGAGCTGCTGCAGGGCCGGATGGAGTCCCTGCTATTTTGTTAAAGAAAGTAGTTCATTCTATCGCAAAGCACTTGCAATATTATTAAGACAAAGTGTAGATACAGGCAAGATTTATGATGAGCACAAATTAGCATATATCACCCCTACTTTCAAAAGTGGATCAGACTAGAGGCAAGTAAGAATTATGGGCCTGTGATGAGTCTAACATCACATATTATGAAAGTGTATGAAAGGGTAATGAAGAAAAATATTATGAAACATTTAATAAAAAATAATTTGTTTAATATAGGACAACACGGTTTCGTACCCGGAAAAAGTACACAAACCCAACTGTTAGTCCACCGTGAGAACATATTCAAAAATATGAAAAGCGGAAATGAAACAGATGTGGTTTATCTAGACTTTGCAAAGCTTTTGACAAAGTAGACCATAATATATTAGCAAAGAAAATTAGAAAACACAATATCGTAGATAAAGTAGGAAGATGGTTAAAAGAATTTTTACACAACAGAAAACAGATAGTTATTGCAAACGATGAGAAATCGGATGAAACCAAGGTAATATCCGGTGTGCCACAAGGTACGGTGCTAGCTGCAATATTGTTTGTTATTATGATTGAAGAAGACCATAGACAGTAATGTTAAGGATTCGGTAGTGAGTAGTTTCGCTGATGACACAAGAATAAGTAGAGAAATTACTTGTGATGAAGATAGGAACGCTCTACAAAGAGACCTTAACAAAGTATATGATTGGGCAGAGGTAAATAGGATGGTATTTAACTCTGATAAATTTGAATCAATAAATTATGGAGACAGAGAAGGAAAGCTATATGCATATAGGGGACCTAATAATGAGACAATCACAAATAAGGAAGCAGTTAAAGACCTTGGTGTGATGATGAATAGGAACATGTTATGCAATGATCAAATAGCCATTCTGTTGGCAAAATGTAAAGCAAAAATGGGAATGTTGTTACGGCACTTCAAAACAAGAAAAGCTGAACACATGATTATGCTTTATAAAACATATGTTCGTAGTCCCTGAACTTGAAATTGCAATATGATATGGTACCCACACTATCAAAAGGATATTACGCAAATAGAGAGTGTACAAAGGTCCTTTACAGCTAGAATAGAAGAAGTTAAGGACCTAGACTACTGGGAAAGACTACAATCATTAAAATTATATAGTCTAGAAAGGAGAAGAGAACGCTACATGATAATTCAGGCATGGAAACAGATAGAAGGAATAACAGAAAATATCATGGAACTAAAAATATCAGAAAGAGCAAGCAGAGGTAGATTAATAGTGCCCAAAACTATACCAGGAAAAATAAGGAAAGCACACAGAACATTAATCCACTACGCACCAGCATCGATAATGCAGCGTCTATTCAATGCGTTGCCAGCTCATCTGAGGAATATATCAGGAGTGAGCGTAGATGTGTTTAAGAATAAGCTCGACAAATATCTAAACTGCATCCCAGACCATCCAAGATTGGAAGTTGCAAAATATACCGGAAGATGTACTAGCAACTCTCTGGTAGACATTAGAGGCGCCTCACACTGAGGGACCTGGGGCAACCCGAACGAACTGTAAGGTCTGTAAGGTCTGTAAGGTGATTTATTTGTTGAATGTTGTATTCTAGTAGCATATCTAATAGCTTTTCGAATTGCCTCTTATCTTCTGCACTACTATTACTCTCTTTTTTATATGTATAAGTACATCCACAATCTCCTATTCGTTCTTTCCATTCTACGAAAGGAAAGTTGAAGTCACCAGATAGGAGAATAGTCCAGTCCTTGTGATTTCTACATATATCATCCAATTTTTCAATTATTAAGTCAAACTCTTTAGTATTAGGAGGTCTATATATTACTATGTTCATTAATTTTTCAGATTCAAATTCTACCGCTATTAGTTCACATTCTGAGGTTAGCTATATTCTCATATATTTTTCCTTGTTTTTTGTCTTTCCCATATATTGCGGTTCCCCCTTGATTCCTATTTTTTCTATCTGATCTATAAGTTTGGAACCCTTTTATTTGATCATCATTCCAGTCTCTTGGGAATACCAGGTTTCACTTATATTCATTATATCTATTTTCTTTTCAATTTGGGTTAGTTCTTCTAAGTACTCTATTTTTCTTTTTGAGTTACTCGTAACTAAACCCTGCGCATTCATCACTATGATGGTTTGCGTGTTTCTCCTTCATTTAATATTGGTAGTAATAAGGATTTTCCCATGTCTCTTTCCTGTTCTGGTATGTTGTTCTTTTTTTCATTTCCAGAAATTCTGACATTAAAAAATCCAACTTTTCCATAATATTTGATCTTCCTTCATCATAATTATTCATTTTGTGTCTGAATCTGCAATTTTCTCCGTTTCTGCAATATCCTCTTGCATAATAAATACAGTTATTATCCCTTGAGTAAAATTTTGGAGCTGATGCATTGAAATTTTTTGCTGACATCTCTGCATATCTCATTGGTGGTTTGCTTTTCTCTTTTACCTGATATTCTTGATTTCTCTCTTTATTTGTTTCTTTCTTATTTTGGATTTTATTACTTGGTTGGTTATTTATTTGATTATGATTCATGGCTACAGGGTGCATATATTTGCATTTTTTGTCGAACTTACATCCTTTTCCTTCTTTTAGGTTTTTGCATATTTTTGGATGCAGATCTCTGCAATCATCCCCATATCCATCTAGGTATGCACATTTACCATATATTTCATAGTTGTGACATACCTTAGGATGTTTGTAGTAGAGAGAGAGAGAGAGAGAGAGAGAGAGAGAGAGAGAGAGAGAGAGAGAGAGAGAGGGTCTTTTGGCTTTAGTGAACTTCAAATCTTTTGAGCCGTTTAATGGGCGTGTAAGCCAGAACCACGAGAGAGAGAGAGAGAGAGAGAGAGAGAGAGAGAGAGAGAGAGAGAGAGAGAGAGAGAGAGATTCTTTTGGTTCAATCTGAAGTCTAAATCTTTTATATCGTTTACTGGGCATGTATGCCGAGAGAGAGAGAGAGAGAGAGAGAGAGAGAGAGAGAGAGAGAGAGAGAGAGAGTGTCTTATGGCGGGGTGGGGGGATGGGAAACCGCACACACGCCGCTTTTTCTTCGCCGAGCTATTCCGATTTCCTTCGATCACCGAAGGGCCTGCTCGTCACAATTCGTCGCCGGCCGGATGTAATTTCATTAATTTTTTAATTTTTTCCATGGCTTCCCCCAGCTTCATTAGGGCCAGCCCTCTAGGCCAGGTGGATATTCTCTCTCCCTCTCTCTCTCTCTCTCTCTCTCTCTCTCTCTCTCTCTTTCTGTGTGTGTGTGTCTGTCTCTTTTTTTCTCTCCTCTGTCTGTCTGTCTGTCTCTTCTTATTCTTATTCTTATTCTTCGTTTTCTTCTTCTTATTCTTCTTCTTCTGTCTGTCTGTTTGTCTGTCTGTCTTCTTCTTCTTCTTCTTCTTCTTCTTTGTCTTCTTCTTCTGTCTGTCTGTTTGTCTGTCTTTTTCTTCTTCTTCTTCGCCTTCTTCTTCTGTCTGTCTGTTTGTCTGTCTTTTTCTTCTTCTT
>NC_087216.1:23581648-23596648 GCF_015104395.2 Macrobrachium nipponense | reverse complement strand
AACCTGGGGGTAGTATGAAAATTCATGATTATAACCTGGAAATAGTATGAATTCATGATTATAACCTGGGAATGGTATGAAAATTTATGATTATAATCTGGGAATAGTGTGGAAATTCCTTATTATAACCTGGGGGTAGTATGGAAATTCATTATTATAACCTGGGAATAGGATGAAACTTCATGATTATGACCTGGGAATAGGATGAAAATTCATGATTATAACCACCCAGTGTTGTTTGGGAATTAAGCTGACCTCCTAAGATTAGCTCTTCAATAACTTATTTTGAACGTCAGTAAAATAAGTTGGGAAAAACTCTACGGTAATTAAAACGAACGTTTAACTTCCCTCTGTATTTATTTTATAGCAAGGCAAGAACCACACATTCTAGATAACAGGCTTCCAGTAATTTTTTTTTCACTGAACCAGAATCTGGATGATTCCACAAATAACTTGATGCTTTGCTTCCTAAAGTTTGTTTAGAGTTTTATGTTCATAACAGCATAGCCAAGTTGTAACTTTGTCTGATCAGTTTCCAAAATAGTTTTCTCTTTTTTCAGAATATCTACACAACTTCAGTGACCGAAACACAACAGGAAAACATTTATAACAAATTAGTCTTATGCAAGAATGTATGGAAGTCAAAGTATAATATATATATATTAAGAACTTGCAGAAAGGAAATGATCAATATGTACAGGAATCAAATGGAATATAAAATTTAATCCAATGGTCAAGCTTACAGCGCACCGCGTGAGGTGTACTGACGGCACTAAAATTTCCGCTCCCCCCCCCGGCGCCCACGAGGATCCAAGTATATAATGCGCAATATGAGTTAGTCTACATCACGACTTGATCTCTCTTCCTGCAAGTTGTTTTTTTTTTTTTTTTTTTTTTTAGCTAACCTCTCATTATCAACTCTCCTGTTGCACACAAAAACAACACAACTCTGTCGAAAAACAAAAACAGTCTGTCGGAAGAACAACCTAGCTTTTTGTAGTTTCGACAGGTCGAGGTACTACATAGACAAGCAGGTCTATATTTACTCACAGAAAATGTTGAGCACTTATGATGGGACACAGATTTGGGAAATGACATAAAGAAAAAGTTTAAATAACATTGTGGATGGTGGTAGATGATCTTTGTATTCAAGGAAAAATAACTAGAATACAGTCTTAGTAAGTTAAAGCTGGTACGTTTCATTTAACACAATGCTTAACATAATAATGTCAATGTCTGTCCTCTAATCAGTTTCTGAAAACCCTGGGTGACTATCTGTTGAGTCTTCCCCCCCTCCCCCCCCCCCACCTCTCTCTCTCTCTCTCTCTTCTCTCTCACCACAACATCGGCATCTTAAAGATTTAAAAGGTTAAAAGGAAACCGTGGGAAGATCTCGCCTTTGTGGATTAAAGTGAAAACGCAGACTTTCACAAAGAGAAGAATTTCAGAGAGAGAGAGAGAGAGAAGAGAGAGAGAGAGAGAGAGAGAGAGAGAGAGAGAGAGATAAATTTGTTGCTCTTCCCACTTGAAATTCCTTACATAAGTCAATTTGCGTCATTTATGCCTCTCTTTCACGAATACTATGACGCAATTACCGTAGTTACCCTCTGACTCGCTTACGTTTTCTTTAACAAACGGCAGGAAACGGCAGTTTCTTTCAATTCTGTACTAACAAAGTAAAGCTTGATAAAAAGCCTAAGAAATAATGAATCTTTTAACCAAATAGTTCCTGAGAAACCGTCTATTATTTACCTCATAATATAGCTAACAGACAGGCAGACAGACAAACAGACCTACAAGAAAACACAACAAACTTAGTGGAGGTATCCATGACAACTTTAATTCACAAGGAAATCATTTTGATATATTCCACGAATGCTTTTTATAAAGTTATTAAAGGGTTTCCCTCGCTTCCAAGTGAATTAACCTCTGCAGAACAGGCCATACTGTACCATTTTACCGCAGCTTAAGCGATTAGGACACCCCAGTGACCGCATATAGAGCAAACTTACATTCTATTTGTTTCACCAACAGGCACGCCCTAGTCAATATGCCCTTTGTCTGACACCACGCCCTAGTTTCCTTTCTCTCTCTCTCTCCCTCTGTATCTATATCATTCGTTTTTAATTTGCCTCATCAAAGGAATAATGACATTCTTAAAATTAATTAATTGATGAGATGCTGGAACCAGATGATAAAATCTCTCTCTCTCTCTCTCTCTATTAGAATTTGTTTTTTTTACTTCATACCATCAAGAAAATAATGACTTTCTTAAAGCTACTTATGTAAGATGTTCGAACCAGCTGAGAAAATCTCTCTCTCTCTCTCTCTCTCTCTCTCTCTCTCTCTCTCTCTCTCTCTCTCTCTCTCTCTCCATGAGGATTTTCGTGTTACTTGACACCATCATCAAGAAAATAATGACTTTCTTCAGGTAATTAATAAGTGAAATTTCGAATCAGCTGATCAGATCTCTACCTCCCTCTTTGTTGATCATATTATTTTCGTCAGTGCTCTTCTGTGCAGGACAATATGGGTATCTTTTAATAATAATAATAATAATAATAATAATAATAATAATAATAATAATAATAAGGAACATAAAGAAAAAAAACTGGCTCTCCCCAACAGAAATAGAGGAACTGGAGGAAAGGGAAATGACACACGGCAACGAATTACAAGAAGACGAACTGAGAGACGATGCCACAGAAGACGACAGGGATGATGAGGTATCAAACAACGACACACGAAGAAACACCGACGCAGTAACAGAGAGGACGGAATGGGTAGAAAAGATCAGTCAATGGATGAAGCCAGATACAGAGAGAACAAAGATCCCCTCCATGAAAGCCTACAACACCAAAAAATTAAGGGAGAAAACAAGCGAGGTCAATGAAATAATGAGACTAATACACACCACCAATATCACAGAAACAAATAACTTAACATATGCAGGAGCAAGATTAGTAGCAGAACTGATGAGGACACGAACACCAACACCACCAGCACAACCAACCCAAAAGAATCCAAAACAGCAACCGCCTTGGAAAAGGCGCCTGGAAAAGCAAATCATGGTTATGAGATCTGACTTGAGTAAACTGAAAGAGATGGCAGAAAAAAGGCTAAGAAGCAAGAAAACAAGGGAGGAACGCAACGAGAAATGCAAAGTACACGAGAGAGGACTAAACAACACAATAGAAGATGTAAATCAGAGGCTTAAGGCCAAAGCACATAAGATCCGACGATACATGAACAGGAATAAGGGATACCAACAGAACAAACTATTCGGAACCAACCAGAAAAGACTATACAGCCAACCAAGAGGGGAAGACAACCACCAAGAAATTCCTGAAGCCGAACCAAGTAAGAGACTCTGGGAAAACATATGGAGCAATCCGGTATCACACAACAAACATGCAACATGGCTCCAGGAAGTCAAGGCAGAAGAAACAGGGAGATAAAAAAACAAAACAAAGATTCACTGACATCACGACAGACACAGTCAGACACCAACTAAGAAAATGCCCAACTGGAAAGACCCCAGGTCCGATGAAGTCCATGGATACTGGCTCAAAACTTCAAGGCCCTACACCCAAGAATAGCAGAACAACTCCAGCATTGTATCACAAAAATACCATGATGCGCCCAAATGGATGACCACAGGAGAACATCCTTAGTCCAGAAAGACTAGAGTAAGGGAAATATAGCCAGTAACTACAGGCCTATCACCTACCTACCAATAATGTGGAAGTTACTAACAGGCATCATCAGCGAAAGGCTATACAACTACCTAGAGGATACAAACACCATCCCCCACCAACAGAAAGGCTGCAGAAGGAAGTGTAGGGGCACAAAAGACCAGCTCCAGATAGACAAAATGGTAATGAAGAAGAGTAAGAGAAGGAAAACCAACATAAACATGGCATGGATAGACTATAAGAAAGCCTTCGACATGATACCACACACATGGCTAATAGAATGCCTGAAAATATACGGGGCAGAGGAAAACACCATCAGCTTCCTCAAAAATACAATGCGCAACTGGAATACAATACTTACAAGCTCTGGAATAAGACTAGCAGAGGTTAACATCAGGAGAGGGATCTTCCAGAGCGACTCACTGTCCCCATTACTCTTCGTAGTAGCCATGATTCCCATGACAAAAGTACTGCAGAAAATGGGTGCTGGGTACCAACTCAAGAAAAGAGGCAACAGAATTAACCATCTGATGTTCATGGACGACATCAAGCTGTATGGTAAGAGCACCAAGGAAATAGATACCCTGATCCAGACTGTAAGGATTGTATCTGGGGACATCAAGATGGAGTTTGGAATAGAAAAATGTGCCTTAGTCAACATACAAAAGGGCAAAGTAACAAGGACTGAAGGGATAAAGCTACCAGATGGGAGCAACATCAAACACAGATGAGACTGGATACAAATACCTGGGAATAATGGAAGCAGGTGATATAAAACACCAAGAGATGAAGGACACGATCAGGAAAGAATATATGCAGAGACTCAAGGCGATACTCAAGTCAAAACTCAACGCCGGAAATATGATAAAAGCCATATACATATGGGCAGCGCCAGTAATCAGATACAGTGCAGGAATAGTGGAATGGGCGAAGGCAGGACTCCGAAACATAGACCAGAAAACTAGGAAACATATGATAATACACAAAGCACTACACCCAAGAGCAAATACGGACAGACTATACATAACACGAAAGGAAGGAGGGAGAGGACTACTAAGTATAGAGGACTGCGTCAACATCGAGAACAGAGCACTGGGGCAATATCTGAAAACCAGTGAAGACGAGTGGCTCAAGAGTGCATGGGAAGAAGGACTGATAAAATTAGACGAAGACCCACAAATATACAGAGACAGGAGAATGACAAACAGAACAGAGGAATGGCACAACAAACCAATGCACGGAGAATACATGAGACAGACTAAAGAACTAGCCAGCGATGACACATGGCAATGGCTACAAAGGTGAGAGTTCAAGAAGGAAACTGAAGGAATGATAACAGCGGCACAAGATCAGGCCCTAAGAACCAGATATATCCAAAGAACGATAGATGGAAATAACATCTCTCCCATATGTAGGAAGTGCAATACGAAAAATGAGGCCATAAACCACATAGCAAGCGAATGACCTGCACTTGCACAGAACCAGTACAAAAAGAGGCATGATTCAGTGGCGAAAGCCCTCCACTGGAGCCTGTGCAAGAAACATCAGCTACCTTGCAGTAATAAGTGGTACGAGCACCAACCTGGAGTGATAGAAAACGATCAGGCATTGATCCTCTGGGACTATAGTTTCAAAACAGATAGGATGATACGTGCAAATAGACCAGACGTGACGTTGATTGACAAAATCAAGAAGAAAGTGTCCCTCATTGATGTCGCAATACCATGGGACACCAGAGTTGAAGAGAAAGAGAGGGAAAAAATGGATAAGTATCAAGACCTGAAAATAGAAATAAGAAGGATATGGGATATGCCAGTGGAAATCGTATCCATAATCATAGGAACACTAGGCATGATCCCAAGATCCCTGAAAAGGAATCTGGAAAAACTAGAGGCTGAAGTAGCTCCAGGACTCATGCAGAAGAGTGTGATCCTAGAAACGGCGCACATAGTAAGAAGAGTGATGATGGACTCCTAAGGAGGCAGGATGCAACCCGGAACCCCACACTATAAATACCACCCAGTCGAATTGGAGGACTGTGATAAAAAAAAAAAATAATAAAAACTTTTGGTGATTCATGATTCTTTCCTCCTGTGATTCTGTAACTTTTAATTTCATCATTCCTGCACTGGTCTTCTTCTTCTTCTTCTTCTTCTTCTTCTTCTTCTTCTTCAGGATGCACATCCTTAGCTCTAACCTCACTCACGCATGTCCTCTCTTATTTTCCTTCCCAGCATCCACGTTAAAATTCAGCAAATTAACTTTGCACGCCATTCCAATTCCCTGAGCAGAACTGCCCACGTAAACAAGCTGCTTTCTGTTCAGTCATTAATAATGCACTTTGCTGAGGAATCTCGTTCGTTTGTCATCCACAGTCTTCAGGAAACAAAGCTCTTCGTGTCAATCAATTATTCAAGAGGAGCCAGTCGCGCGAAAATGTAATCTGTTGAGTGATTTGTTTTATTTATTATTCTTGTTATTCACGGGATTTCTTTCATCTTGAGGACAGTGAATGATTCATTTTAAATCTACTGAATGATTAGTTTGTTTGTTTGTATGGTGCTTTTACGTTGCATGGAACCAGTGGTTATTCAGCAACGGAACCAACAGCTTTACGTGACTTCCGAACCACGTCGAGAGTGAACTTCTATCACCAGAAATACACATCTCTCACTCCTCAATGGAATGGCCGAGAATCGAACCCGCGACCACCGAGGTGAGAAGCAAACACCTAATCAACCACGCCACTGAGGCGCTTGAATGATTAGTTTATCATGACATATTATAGACATGGGATTACAACGTCGACCGAGAATAGTTGACATTGTGGCGAGTTGATGATATTCCAACACACACACGCACACACATGCATAATATACACATATGTATATATATACATATGTATATATATATTAACATATATATATATATATATATATATATATATATATATATATATATAGATATATATATATATTATATATATATATATATATATATAATAAACACAAACACACGCACATATCGTTCAAGCGTCATTTCCGCCTTTCGTTGTAGCAATTTGTTGCAGTAGGTTTTGCAAGATGAGGCGGCGTGATCCTGAGATCTGCAAGGCAAGGTTTCCTATCATTCAAGTGTGAAGTCTGTATGGTAATATGGCTGCTAATATATAGTATATGTGTGACGGTACTTACTTTCTTTGCACAGATCTAAGGTAACGTGTGCCGTGGAGGCTGTACTTTGGGGAATTAGGCTTATATAAATTCTTCTTGTCTTGCTCAATGTTCTTAATCTGGAATTCGTTAAAAGGAAGGGTTCTACTTTTAGATGAGAAATGAAATTGATATATTCATACAAATTACGTTTTTATTCTTCGTTAGGGGTTCTTATAAGGTTTTTCCACCTTCTGAGTTTACTGGCTCTTGGGACTGATAAAACTTAATTGGCACTTGTTGCAATTACGAGTATATAGGCACGAGGGAATTTTACTGAGTATGATTGTCACTTTCACTGTCTTTGATTGCTTCGCACACCCACACTTTTGCACCTGTTCTTCTTCTGGGGATTCTTCTGTCCTTCTCTGTTTCACAGCCATGCCACTGCAGTTTCTCCCCTCAGGCTCCCCGGTTGTTCTCTCTCTTGGCTTCTCTGTTCCCCTTTTTTCTCTGCTCCTTTTCTGCTGCTCTCTCTCTGTCTCGCCTTTTTGTTCAGTTGAAATCTCCTTAGCCGCCTTTGGATTTTTGGATTTTGACTGGGTGTGGCATTTTCTGAAAGACTTCTTGTGCCTTAGTGGCTGCAACATTATACAAGACCGCCTTCCTGTCAGGTCTTCTACAGTAATTCGTAGGCTTTGAATTTTGTTTTTTTTTTATACGCTCCTTCTTCATGTCCTGGCTTCTTAGGGGCGTATCCCTTGGTAACCTCATAGGTCATTCGTTGATACTTCTTTGGGCTGTCTTATGACCAACACTCATGGCTTTGATTCGTCGATACTAGAGGCCTACCTTTGGGAGGGTGGAGCTTTAAGAATTTGGTACTTCCCTCTTTCTAACAACGGGTCATAGAATTCCCTTTTAACGTATGCCAGATGGCTCTCTCTGACCTGTTCACGAAAGGAACGCCGATTAGTCATAGGCGCTAATGAGAGTAGTTTCCAATTTCTCGAAGATGCCTGGGCGATATCGCTGGTCACTAATCGCTGGTACGGACAGAGGCTTTTTTGGGGGAGATGAAAACCAGATGTCTAATGGCTAAAAGCCTAATGTTGGAGTAACAAAATCCCTTCGCTAAGAAAAATCATTATACGTATTCCCTTTCCCTTTCTCTTCTCTTATTATCCGTTTCGTGCCTTTTTCTTAAGTATTATTAAGTTATTGCCTTTTGGAATAACGACACTGTGCCACACTATTACAGTCTCGGCCAGCTACCTCGCTGACTCCGACAGCGTTATCTAAGCTGAAGCAAATATTATACCTACAAGAGGACTCCTAAACTTATGCTTCTTGGAAATCATATTGAAACTTTAAACTCAAAAACATCCTAGGTGAATGTAAACATGAGCAATCCTTGATTAAGTAAACGTTAAGGGCAACAATCAAATTGAATGTAAACATGAGTAAATTCTTGAGTAAGTAACATTCAGAGAAAACATAAAAACTGAATATGAATATGAACAAGTACTTGATTAAGTAATATTAAAAGAAATCATCAAACTGAATTCAAAATATGAGTAAATCACATTAAGAAACGTGAAACTGAATGCAAACAAGACTAAATCACCAAAAAAACAAGAAAAAAACTGAAAGTTTAACATACATAGACCTTAAGTCACATAAGTTATATAAATGCATGGTAGAAGCAAAAAATAATGGTAACTATCCAAGTTTACAGTATATGATTGGTTCAGTCCTCAGTCCTATTCTATCTAGGTGGATATCGTCTTTCTTTTATGGAAAAATAAATTTCGTTCTTCGTTGACGACACTTGATGGCTTCTTGTTTGCTGCGACCTGCTACTTGGAGACAAGTCCTTGGAGAAAATATCCTTGTGTATTTGTATGCAATAACAAGTGTGTCCTTGACTGAGATTGTGTATTGTGTTTATGCAAAATTTCATTGGACATTCTTACTGTAATTTTCTGAGTAACCTAGTACATTAAACAATATAACTTCACTGCTTGATACTAAAACAAATTTGGCAACTCGGTTAAAGGAACCGGTTAGTGGTTAATACTTGTAGGTTTCTTCTACTGTGACAACAATTAGTTAGTTTCACCAATCCATATATTGTTAGTAGTTTCAACAACTACTATCTTGTTAATGAGTCTTCATCGATTAATATCTTATTAGTAAGTTATCATCAATCAACATCTAATGGATTTGAACAAAGTAAGTATATTAATTACCCCTTCAAAATCATAATCATTTCTGAAACGAATTCTCTTATCTTAAAATCTCTTAATGTCTATCTTAACCCTTCTTATTTATTCTTTTACTTCGAAGAATGTTCTTATGGAACGGTTAAACTTAATATACGTCTTGAAATTCTTATACTGCGCTTTGAACCGTTTCTTACATACCCAAATATTTCCCTTCAAGTCAAAATTAATTTGAAGTTAGTGCACATAACTCAAAAATTCTTGCTACAACCGACTAATTAAAGTAAGAAGAATTGTAACATAAAAGATTATTCCTAAGTCGACCGATGAAGGTAAACTTAGCAATAAAGAAATCAAATAAATACATGGGAATAATGGGATGAATTAATGGGTTTGTTCTTCTGTTTCACTGAAAAGTGACTCTTCTATTTCTTAGGTTATATCTAGTTCCTTCTTCTGGAATTTCTTCTGACGTCTCTGTCATTTCGGATTCTTCAACTTCTTTGGTTCTCTTGACCTTGTCCTTGTTTATCCAAAATTCTTCTTCTTCTAATGATTCAGCATATGTGGAAGGCATTTGGTTATTCATTTTCTTAACCTTTATCTTAGTTTCTGTTACGTCTACGACCTTGTATGGTCCTGTGAATTTTGTGGCTAACTTATAATTAATACCACTTCTTACTTCCTTCTTAATATAGACTTCATCTCCTTTCTTGTAGTCTACAGGCCTTAATCCTTCTTGATGCTTCTCTATCATATTCTGCTGGGCTTCTTCTAGATTCTTGTGCAATTGCTTGTGTATTACTTTAAAGTTTCCGATTCTTATCTTCATGATATCTTCAGAGTAATTAGGCTGTATTGGCTGATTCAGCCATGCATAAGGTAATCTGGGTTCATATCCCATCAAAGCTTTTATGGGAGTTGCTCGAGTACTCGTATGATGTCTTGCATTTAATGATAATTGGACTAAAGGTAAATTGACGTCCCAGTCAGGATCCTGTCCTACTGTGTGACGCAATACGTCTAAAACCTTCCTGTTATTCCTTTCTACCAAGCCATTGCTAGCTGGGTGATACGGCTGTATCGCTACCTTTTCTACCTTAAAGGCGTTACAAATTTCTTGAACTAATGAGTTGTTGAACTCGGTCCCATTATCAGAAATAATGAGCTGTGGGGCAGAATATCTGCAAAATATCTTATCAAAGAGAGCAGTTGCACAATCCTTGGCACTTTTACTAGTTAGTGGTACCAACTCTGTATATCTCGTGAGCGCGTCGATACATACTAGTATAATTCTTATTCCCCTTTACTCGTGGTATGAAGATTAGTGATAAGATCAATAGATACTCTTTCGAAAGGAGTCTGTGGGATAGGATATTTCCCTAGTGGTACTTCCTTGTCTGTTCTTCTTGTAGCTGTTGCATATATTGCAGCTCTTCATAATTACTAACATCCTTGTGAATTCCCTTCCAATGGAAAGTTCTCTGGATTAGTCTAATGTCTCATCCCTTCCTGGGTGAGCTCTCATGTCATCATCGTGCATTAGCTCAATGACCTTGTTTCTTAGACTCTTAGGTACTAACCTTTTGTGCAGTACACCTAGAAATTGACCAAATGGATCATATTCGTGACACATCCAAATTAATACGCCATCTATGTCCGTTAATGCATCTGTGGGACATCCAACCTCCTACCTAGTTCGGTTAATTCTTGTTGGCTGTGTTTTCTTTCGTTTCTAACGTATTTAAACAGTTCCCTTATATCTTCATCTCTTTCTTGTTCCCTTATGAAATTTTGCCGGGAAAGCTCCTCTGTATAATGCATGGTGAGTACATTTACGTCATTGCACATTGTTTCATTCTTTTCTTCTCTTGACTTATCATATTTATACTATCACCTCTGACACATATCTTGATAATGCATCTGCTACCTTATTCGTCTTCCCAGGGACATATTTCACCTCTATATCATAATCTGGGCTGTCATGAACCAACGGGCTCTTCGTCCAGAAAATTAGGGTTCTTTAGCGATTTTCTACTGCAGCTGAATGATCCGTGAACACGGGTATCTTGTAACCAAAAAATGATATATCTGAAATGCTTTAAAGCGTCTATTATAGCTAGAGACTCGAGGTCTGTTACTGAGTAGTTCACTTCTGAGGCTTTAATTTCCTACTGTAATAAGCTATGGCATTATACTTATATCCCTGTTCTTTGCATTAAACCATGCTCCTATACCGATGTGGCTTGCGTCCGTGGCTAAAAGAATTCTTTGCCAAAGTCTGGGAAGCTAAGTACTGGGGGATGTGTTAATCTTTCTTCAAATTCATCGAATGCTTCTTGCTGCTCGTTTGTCCATATAAATGATACGTGTTCCTTTAAAAGTTCAGTTAGTGGTGCGGATATGACTGCAAAGTTCCCTATGAACTTGCGGTAAAATCCTGCTAAACCTAAGAATGACTTTACGTCCTTCTTGCACTGAGGTGTAGGATATTCCTTGATTGACTTAATCTTTTCGTCGTTTACTTCTACGCCTTTTCACTTAGTGTATGACCAAGGTAGTCTATTTTCCTTTAAGGAAGTTACACTTCTTTAATTTAAGCTTCAGGTTGGCTTTCCTTAATCTCTTTAGGACTTCTCTGACTAAGTCTATGTGTTCCTCTATGGTATCTGTTGCGATTACCAAATCATCTATGTACAGTGTACGTCCTTGCCTAGTAAATCGCCCAAAATTTATCCATTAATCTTAGACAAAAGTTACCGGGCTTGACTTTAGACCAAATGGCATTCTTACATACTGGTATCTGCCGTTTACTAGTGGAAAAAGCAGTCAAAGGTTTACTTTCTTCGTCTAGAGGGATTTGCAAGAATCCCTGCATAAATCTATAGTGGTGAAGTATCTCTTGGACCCTATAGTGGCGATAAGATCTCGCATTGACGGCATTGGATAAGGATCATTTTCAGTAATTTGGTTCAATTTTCTGAAATCCACAACTATTCTGTAAGTTTGTCCCTTTTAGGAACTAGCAAAAGTGGAAAAGACCATGGGGATTTAGATGGTTCTATTATTCCTTACCTATTCATTCTTTGTACTTCTCTTTTCAATGATCTCCTTCTGGGAATGTGCTACTCTATAGGCTGGTATGTAAATTGGCTTTGTGTTTGATGGAATGTCTATCTTGTGCGTTATTTCGCGTGTATTTCCTAAGGTGTCGCCGTCTAGAGCGACTATATCATTATATTCGCACAGTAAGTCTATGAATTCTTCTCTAACATGGTTTTCCTTAATGTCCTTTAAATGAAATCCTATCTTAGCTCTTCTCAGTTTTATGTCCTGAGCGTAATTTTCATTTCCTTTACGGATCGCGGCTACCGTTTCCCTTTCTACAACTCGGATAGGTATTGAGTATATTCTGCTAGGCCTATCTCTGTACCTGGTGTTAATTTAACCTTTACCTCCTCTGTTATTGGTAATCTGTAAAGCTATTTGCTCTGTCTGACTCATGTAAACTAGAAGAATAATGTATTCCGTTTACTTGCGACTTTTCAGTAAGTGTGAGAATTTCCTTCCCTTCAAAAATCGGATTTACTGCTACTTAATCCCACCCAGGTACTTTCTCTGGTTTAAGTCTTAATTCCCTTTCTAACTTTAAATAAGTGCATTGATTTGATTCTAAGAGGTTAATGATCTGTGTGGAACTCGTGATGCATTCTGGATATCTTCCCTCTGTCTTATCCTTCTTTAAGAACCTTTCAGTGTGGGATTCTCTTGAGTCTGGGTTCTTTTAATTAACTTGCATATTGGTATTCTAAAAATCTCAACGACCGGTTTTAATCACTAGTTGTTCTCTAGGAGCATCAATGCTTATACCTTGTCTAGCCATAGTTGGATAACCTATCAGCAAATGAGCAAAAGCTAATTGATATCTCTGGCTACCAGAACATTTTCTCTTAGAGCAATTCTTCCTAGTCTAAAAGGAAAATCTAACTGTCCAATTACGTGGATATCATTACCCTGGACGTCTGTGATTCTACAATCTACCGCTGTGTTCAATCTTAAGTGAGAAAAATACAACCGATACACCTTTTCTGACATTATATTCTTAGGACTACCTGTATCAAAGAATGTAATAATAGGTTTCTCTAGACCGACATGTGCGGGAAATAATGGTCTATAATTATTCATTTCCTACATCAACTTTGCAATACCTGTGTAGCTGGCTTAGCCTTGACATTCCAGACGTTCTCTCTGTTATAGAGGAAGATTCAGTTGTACCAGTAAGCAGAAAATTTCCCATTGCGTCGTCTGACATTGACTGAGCTGGTTGATACCCTATACTTGCTGTTTGATTAGCATATCTATTTGGGACGGATCCCTATTTCCTCTAACGGGGAAGATTGACTATTGTTTCTATCTCTGCCTCTCGACTGAGATTTACCTCTAGGAGCTGAAACAAAATTTTATTTCTGCATTCTCGAGCACTATGTCCTGTTCTCTTATGGAAAGGACAGAAGGCTGTCCCACCTCGGCAGTCACTGGCATAATGTCCTCTTCTTCTGACAGTTATAACATGTGACTGTCGAAAATCCTCCTTGAGAAGATTTACCTGGCATCTTATTCTGATTTCTAGATGGTGTCCTAGATCTATTTGGACCTCTTTCCTGTTGTCCTATAGCGACTAAAGGTCTGTATATAGGATTCCCTTCAGGTCTTCTGCCTATGATTTTGTTTCCTCCTCCTTCTTCAATCTTCTCCGCTACATCATCGGATGTCTCCCACTTACGAGTCATCCTTGCAATAACTTCCGTTGGCAGGCTTCCAATCATTATTGCTAGTCTAAATATTTTTTTATTTTTTTGACATGACTCATTAGCATTTTTGCTTGCCTCCTTCTACCTCTATCCAACCTGTGGTTTCCATGAAAGTTACCCCAGTTCATTCATATTGTTATACAACTGAGAGCTAAACTCTTGAATAAACGTCTTTCGTCTAACTTAAATTGACGCACTATCCTTGCCAAGCTAGTAACTGGATCTCTTTCACCAACTGTGGAATAAACCTTCCTAAAATACCGTTTCAATTCTTCCCAATTCTTAAGATCTCGGTAAGTCTCGGAGTGGACGTATCGCTCTAAGTCTCCTCCGGCTTCCAAATCAAGATAACTCTTGGCTTCAATAAGCTTTTCTCTATCTGTCCCCGTTATGCTATCTAGGCGTGTCTCCACCTGCTCTATCCAGTTTTCTAAGTTACAAGCTAACTGACCATCCTTTCTTCCGCAAAATTTAGCTATGTGATTAATCACATGTCCCTTATGTTTGGTTCCCATTACTGCTGCGCTCGAATTCGCGGACTGTGTACCTTCCGGCATGGTTAATTTCCTTTTGTTTGACTTCTCGTGAGCACAGGCGTTCTTACGTTCTGATAAGGAGTCGGTCTCCCTTTGACCATCGACTCGTTAATGGAAATTTTCTTAAGTACTGAGTATCATTAAAAGTATCAAAGTTATGACAGTAATATCCCAAAAGAAAATGATAATAACAATAAATTGTTTTTACTAAAGTATTCGATCACCATAAAAAATAAAAAAGAAGAATTTTCCCCAGAAATATTCTCAAAGTCTTACGTTAACACCGGTAAGCGATTCTTAAAAAACAACGACAAAAACCCTCTTAACAGTACTGGTAAAACGATACTGAACTGACCGTAAAGTGTACGCTAACGAGAGCCCACCTCGTGAATTACCCTTGTTATCCTAAACAAACAAAATAAAAAAACAAGTAAACATTCATTCGACGTAACGAATAAGATTAAAAGCAAATATTAAAACAAAAAAATTCAAAGTATAAGAAATCACAAAACAACCAAAATCACAAAAAATCAAAATAAAATGACACAATCTAAATTAAAATTAAAATTTAAAGTTATGGT
>NC_087216.1:23566648-23571648 GCF_015104395.2 Macrobrachium nipponense | reverse complement strand
TTTGGTATATGTCGATGGTGCAATAAGCATTATGATTCTAGATCTTAAGGAATAGGGTGTATTTGCCGTCCAGTCCGATAAATCGATACGTCTTGACTCTCTCTCTCTCTCTCTCTCTCTCTCTCTCTCTCTCTCTCTCTCTATCTCTCTCTCTCTCTCTCTCTCTCTCAGCATAAGGCCATTTGCCAACAGTGCTCATCCCTGTTGACCCATTCCAAATACCACCATAAGCACTCTCATCTGTTTAAGGAAATCTGGCCGTTCTCTCTCTCTCTCTCTCTCTAACGACGTCCATCTATTCCCTCATTCGGCGTCACGAGTAAAGGTGGACACAGGTTAGATTAGGCCTAACCAGACTGTATGGTATATTTACCAAAACGCCTCTTTGAGACAAGTGGGAAAATGGAGGAATCAAGGAACAGAGGTTCTCCTTTTCTCCCTTTCCTCCTCCTCCTCCTCCTCCTCCTCTCTCTGTGTAAATAACTCTTCAGTTACAACCCACGACAGTGTACAGATCACCAGATAATTTACAATAGGGATATGGAGCAACTATTTTACCAGTGGAGTTTTCCCCCCTGATGCAAAATGTAGTGGCATTCAGCCTTAACACAGATCTACTGCAGTGGGTCGGTCAAGTTGCGTAGTCGTCAGTGGGTTATGAGGCCAAACGTTAAATAAATCCGAGCTTAGCTCATTAGCTAATCCTGAGCAATCCTTCCACTCCACGATTCATATTGTAGTGGTTACGACACGCTCCTACATCCTTGGAGTTTAATAATATTACACGCTTCCAACACGCTCCTAGATCCTTGGAGTTGAATAATATTACACGCTTCTAGATCCTTGGAGTTTAATAATAATATTACACGCTTCTAGATCCTTGGAGTTTAATAATATTACACACTTCTAGATCCTTGGAGTTTAATAATATTACACGCTCCTAGATCCTTGGAGTTTAATAATTTACACCTCTAGATCCTCGGAGTTTAATAAGATTACATGCTTCTAATCCTGGAGTTTGATAATATTTACTCCTTTCTAGATCCGTTTGGAGTTTAATAATATTACACACTTCTAGATCCTTGGAGTTTAATAATATTACACGCTCCTAGATCCTTGGAGTTTAATGATATTACACGCTTCTAGATCCTTGGAGTTTAATAATATTACACGCTTCTAGATCCTCGGAGTTTAATAATATTACACGCTTCTAGATCCTTGGAGTTTAATAATATTACACGCTTCTAGATCCTCGGAGTTTAATAATATTACACGCTTCTAGATCCTTGGAGTTTGATAATATTACACGCTCCTAGATCCTTGGAGTTTAATAATATTACACGCTTCTAGATCCTTGGAGTTTAATAATATTACACGCTCCATGATCCTTGGAGTTTCATAATATTACATGCATCCTTGGAGTATAATAATATTACACGCCTCTAGACCTCGGGAGTTAGTTTTTTAATAATACCACAGATCTTAGATCCCTTGGAGTGGATAATATTAATCCTTTAGATCTTGGACGTTAGTTTTAAAATTATTACACGATTTTAGATCCTCGTGAGGTTTAATTAATATTACACGCTTTTCCTAGATCCCGGAGTTAATAATATTACACGCTTTCTAGATCCTCGGAGTTTAATAATATTAACACGTTTAGATACGCGGAGTTCTAATAATATGTTTAATAATATTACACGCTTCTAGATAATCGGAGTTTAATATATTACACGCTCTTTCTAGATCCTCGGAGTTTAATAATATTACACGCTCCCTCAGATCTGGAGTTTAATAATAAATACAACGCTTCTAGATCTCGGAGTTTAAGAATATTTAACGGCTTTTAGATTCCTCGGCGGTTTATAATATTTAACACGCCTTCCGGCCTAAAGATCCTTTCGGAGTTGAATAATTTACACGCCTCCTAGATCCTCCCGGGTTTAGAGTTTAATAGTTTAATAATATTACACGCCTCTAGATCCTTCGGAAGTTAGAATATTACACAGATTTCTAGATCCTTGGAGTTTAAATAATATTACACGATCCTAGATCCATTGGAGGTTAATTTAAAATTTATTACAAGCTTCTAGATCCTCGTAGAGGTTGAAAATATTACCACGCTTTCTAGATCCTTCGGAGGTTTAATAAAATACAACGGCCTATTTTAGAATCCTCGGAAGTTGAATTGAATATATACACGCCTTCTAGATCCTCGGAGTTTTAACAACCTATTACCACGCTTCTAGATCCTTCCGGAAGTTTTAATAATATTACACGCTTCTAGATCCTTGGAGGTTTGATAAATATTACAACGCTGCCTAGATCCTTGGAGGAGTATAATAATAAATTTTGACCAAGCTCTCCTAGATCCTTAAATTATAATAATTTCTGATATTTCGCGATCAGAATATTTTCAGTGAAACTTACTATGCATTTAGAGGCGTTGGTATTGACGCTAACTGGTCTAGAGATTTGTTACTAATATCTTTAATACAGTTCTTTAATTTAATGTCAGTAGTATCGTACCACCTTGACCTTCAAAACTTTCTTTTATAATCAAGGTAGTTGATTTTCTTCGTGATCAATTTCCATAACGTTTATTTTAGATGGGGTTGGACTCAAGAAATATTGGTAACCCTAATTCTTTCTCTGCCATGACTGCAACCCACCACATTTAAATAATCACCAGGTGAAGAATTCACTAAGTATCTACACACAGTCACAGTGGACTTCTCAGGAAAATTGACCAAAGATGATTCCCCCCCGAAGGCTCGATTTCGGTCTCTCGCTAACGAGATGAGATTCTGAAACTAACGTCCAAAAGTTGCTTGAAATTGATCGAGAGAGAGAGAGAGAGAGAGAGAGAGAGAGAGAGAGAGAGAGAGAGAGAGATACACCACCTGTTTCAGGTCATACCATTTTTCTTTTGTAAAGTGTAAGAATATCTCGAGACAGGTGAGGGACGCAGGAAGGAAGAAGCAGGTGTGCGGACCTACCCCGCCCCATACCCCCATTCCCCCCCCCCACCCCCACCCCCCCGGCAGGTATCTCGGGGAGGCCGAAACCAACTGTGGATCGTCGTCGCTGGAGCAAGACACATATATATATATGTAAAGGCTGCGTAACCTTTAAGGATCGTATCTGCTACGTGACGCACGGCGAGAGAGAGAGAGAGAATGATATCGTCTATGTAAACTGTATTTCAGATGCGTGGGACGGGTACCGCTGTACCAACAACACACCAGCATAGACAAATAAACAGACGTACGCACGCACGCACACATACACACACACACACAAACACAATTCCACACGCACAATCTGTCGCCCAGACCCAGTGCCATTCAGTGCCGCTTCAGCAGCCGGTGAGTGAAGACCTACGGCGGCGCGTCGTCCCGGCCTGGGTCTGGCGCTGTTGTCGTCAGTAGTCTTAGAAAAAAAAAGATCAACTCTCTCTCTCTCTCTCTCTCTCTCCTCTCTCTCTCTCTCTGTCACATCCTGTTGAACTTTATCCTTCGACTGAAATTCTAAAGAGAGAGAGAGAGAGAAGCAAGAACTAAACAAAGAGTATTTTGAATAGAATTGATTTATATATACAGTGTTTTTGACGTGTAAACAAGACAATGAAGCGTACCCACATAGGACTTGTTATTTGTTTTTTTTTTCTATTTTAAGAAGCGAATATAAAGTTATACGAGTTTGATACGCGTCCAAGTGGGAGACAGCAGTGCTGATCACAAGTGCGTATACGAAGCAGTGGTTGTGAAAATAAAGTTTGATCTAATTTAATCTTGAAAGAAAATATATCAAGTCCTGGCATAAGGAAGGTCCATCAAAGTCACCGCTTTCGTCAAAAGAGGTTGTGAACAGGATGGGGGTTCTGGGGGGGGGGGGGGGGGGTTTGGCATACTAGGTCAGGCAGGCTGGTATCTGGGTACTGGTGCCCCCCTCCGGACCTTAATTGTATGCTAACAAACTAATGTGTTGCGCTTATACATCATACATCATACAGAGAGAGAGAGAGAGAGAGAGAGAGAGAGGCACTATACCATACTGTACTTTATTTGTGTCCTCTTGGGAACAGAGATAACGTGATTCTGATGACTCTTGACAGAGAGAGAGAGAGAGAGAATAGAGAATATATGGGATAATATGATTCTGATGAGAGAGAGAGAGAGAGAGAGAGAGAGAGAGAGAGAGAGAGATACATGGGATGATATGATTCTGATGAGTCAGAGAGAGAGAGAGAGAGAGAACTTACATGGGATAATATGATTCTGATGACTCTTAGGGAGAGAGAGAGAAGAGAGATTCTGATAGACCTAGAAGAGGAGAGAGAGAGAGAGAGAGACACGTCTCCAGGACACAAGCAAGCAAGCAAGCAAGCAAACAAACAAAAGCGACAGTGATAGC
The DNA here is from genome assembly GCF_015104395.2 of Macrobrachium nipponense. Lineage (NCBI taxonomy): Eukaryota > Metazoa > Arthropoda > Malacostraca > Decapoda > Palaemonidae > Macrobrachium > Macrobrachium nipponense. Next base: position 23,567,232 of record NC_087216.1, on the reverse strand, counting down.
TAGCAGTCGCGTGTTCTTTTGTGTGCGCTTAACCGAAAGCAATTGGAGGAGACACGGAAAAACCCTTCCCTCCCGTTACAAAGTCGACTGTAACCCCTGAGTCGACCCAGTTTCGGCGAATCAAAGCTCAATTGTGAGACCCACTGTTATCAACGGCGGCCTACCTACGCCATCTTTTGGGAGTGACTTGTGTGTGCCACTTATAGCATTGCCGGACGTCCTCTCTTTTTTTTTTAGGGCCATTTTTTCTCGTAAGAAGTTTCAACGTCGCCTGGGAAGGATTGATTGCTATGGGTAAGTGGCATTGACGAATGTTAGTTGATTTCAGCTTATTATTATTATTATTATTATTATTATTATTATTATTATTACACACTATACTGAATTTAGGTAGATTTCAGAGCCTGCTATTTCTAAACATCATTATCAAAATCACCTTCATCCCTCATTATTATTCACAATGATAATAATTGTCATTTTTCATGACGTGTGACAGTTGCCATAAAGCTAATGATATTATTATTATTATTATTATTATTATTATTATTATTATTATTATTATTAATTAGGCCACGAACTCACCA
>NC_087216.1:23556648-23561648 GCF_015104395.2 Macrobrachium nipponense | reverse complement strand
AGCTGATGTTTCTTGCACAGGCTCCAGTGGAGGGCTTTTGCCACTGGATCATGCCTCTTTTTGTACTGGTTCTGTACAAGTGCCGGACATTCGCTTGCTATGTGGTTTATGGTTTCATTTTTCGTATTGCACTTCCTACATATGGGAGAGATGTTATTTCCGTCTATCGTTCTTTGGATATATCTGGTTCTTAGGGCCTGATCTTGTGCCGCTGTTATCATTCCTTCAGTTTCCTTCTTTAGCTCTCCCCTCTGTAGCCATTGCCATGTGTCATCGCTGGCTAGTTCTTTAGTCTGTCTCATGTATTGTCCGTGCAGTGGTTTGTTGTGCCAGTCCTCTTTTCTGTTTGTCATTCTCCTGCCTCTGTATATTTCTGGGTCTTTTATTATTATTATTATTATTATTATTATTATTATTATTATTATTATTATTATTATAAAAGAAGAACTACTTACTTTATATATTATTATTATTAATATAATATCATTAAAAAAAGAGGCTCTCCTCCCTTCATATATTTTTATCATTATTATTATTTTTTTTTTCTTTTTTTTTTTCTCTATCACAGTTCCTCCAATTCGACTGGGTGGTATTTATAGTGTGGGGTTCCGGGTTTGCATCCTACCCTCCTTAGGCACGTCCCATCACTTTTCTTACTACTGTGTGGCCGTTTCTAGGATCACACTCTTCTGCATGAGTCCTGGAGCTACTTCAGCCTCTTAGTTTTTCTAGATTCCTTTTCAGGGATCTTGGGATCGTGCCTAGTGCTCCTATGATTATGGGTACGATTTCCACTGGCATATCCCATATCCTTCTTATTTCTATTTTCAGATCTTGATACTTATCCATTTTTTCCCTCTCTTTCTCTTCGACTCTGGTGTCCCATGGTATTGCGACATCAATGAGTGATACTTTCTTCTTGACTTGGTCAATCAACGTCACGTCTGGTCTGTTTGCACGTATCACCCTATCCGTTCTGATACCATAGTCCCAGAGGATCTTTGCCTGATCGTTTTCTATCACTCCCTCAGGTTGGTGCTCGTACCACTTATTACTGCAAGGTAGCTGATGTTTCTTGCACAGGCTCCAGTGGAGGGTTTTTTTTCTTTGCCACTGAATCATGCCTCTTTTTGTACTGGTTCTGTGCAAGTGCCGGGCATTCGCTTGCTATGTGGTTTATTGGTTTCATTTTTCATATTGCACTTCCTACATATGGGAAGAGATGTTATTTCCGTCTATCGTTTCTTTGAAACATATACTTGTGCTTAGGGCCTGATCTTGTGCCGCTGTTTATCATTCCTTCAGTTTCCTTCTTGAGCTCTCCCCTCTGTAGCCATTGCCATGTGTCATCGCTGGCTAGTTCTTTAGTCTGTCTCATGTATTGGTCCGTGGCATTGGTTGTGTGCCAGTCCTCTGTTCTGTCTGTCATTCTCCTGTCTCTGTATATTTCTGGGTCTTCGTCTACTTTTATTAGTCCTTCTTCCCATGCACTCTTTAGCCACGTCTTCACTGGTTTTCAGATATTGCCCCAGTGCTCTGTTTTCGATGTTGACGCCACAGTCTATACTTAGTAGTCCTCTCCCTCCTTCCTTTCGTGTTATGTATAGTTTGTCCGTATTTGCTCTTGGGTGTAGTGCTTTGTGTATTGTCATATGTTTCCTGGTTTTCTGATCTATGCTACGGAGTTCTGCCTTCGTCCATTCCACTATTCCTGCGCTGTATCTGATTACTGGCACTGCCCATGTGTTTATGGCTTTTATCATATTTCCGGCGTTGAGTTTTGGACTTGAGTATCGCCTTGAGTCTCTGCATATATTCTTTCCTGATCGTGTCCTTTATCTCTTGGTGTTGTATATCTCCTCCTTCCATTATTCCCAGGTATTTGTATCCTGTCTCATCTATGTGTTTTGATGTTTGCTCCCATCTGGTAGCTTTTTATTATTATTATTATTATTATTATTATTATTATTATTATTATTATTGTTATTATTATTATTATTATTATTATTATTATTATTAAAAAAGAGGGGCCTCCTCCCTTCATATATTTTCATTATTATTTTTAATCATTATCATTATCTTATTATCATCATCGCGTAAAGAACCACTCCCCTACCCCCACACCCCCCCACCCTCCTCTTCACAAGAGGTTCATCGAGAACACAGCGAGGCACTAAATCAATAAACAATGAAAGTGGAAGTGCCAATTCCAAAGTTTTTTCAAGTCGGGCGAGATTGATTTATAGAGAGTGCCACAATTTGAAGTGCCAGGTAAAGGAGTCCGGTTGGCGTGGCACCATTTCCCAGTATGGTGCGTTGACCCTGGAGACCTGAGGTTTTGTTTTGAGCGTTGGCCTTGAGAGCAAAGGCGTCGTTGGGTATTAAGAAGTGTTTTAATTATTATTATTTTTATTATTAAAATAGAGGTCGTCTCCCTTCACATTATTATTATTATTATTATTATTATTATTATTATTATTATTATTATTATTATTATTATTATTATCATTCAGATGATAAACCCCAAAACTACAGGGGACACTAATCTGAAATTCAAGCTTCCAAAGAATGCGGTGTCATTTTGGAAGAAGTTACAAGAGATAATATGATATGGAGGAATTAGAGATCAGTTGTGAGACAAAAAAATGATAAATTAATAAATGAACACATAAAAACAATTCATCAAAATACACAAATACGATTTTTTAGAATGCCTCCATTGAGCTTTAATAATCATGGTGTGCGCGCTTGCTAGTGTTCTGCGTAGGATCGGATGGTTTTCGTTGTCCTTCTTCGTAAACAATTGCAATCACTTATAGCCACTGTATCTCCGCAGCTCCGCCAAAGGTCGGCAGTTGATTGGGGGATAAATCAAGTTGCTGCTTGGATGGATTATGAAGTGGGATCTTCCTTGCCTAAGAGTTTAATACTTGAGGATGTTGACTTAGGGTCAAATCTCTAACTCACCAGTATATTATGATTTTACTGCGAGGCCTCAAATGAGTCTGGCGGGCGGTTATTTGTTCGCGAAGGTTCCTTTGCACTTAATCCTAGTTTTCAAAGGTGAATTGTCTTCAAGGGATTAGCCAATCACAAGAGAGCTGTATCCAAGGCATTTTCATAAAGTGATTAGCCAAGTATTAGGGAACAGTATACAAAGAATTTTGATAAGGACATTCATTAGCAAAACAGAAGAGAATTGTTTACATACAATAAACTTTCATAAAGACTGATTAGTCAGACATAAGAGAATTGCGACGTTAATTTTTCTAGATTGAAGGAACTCTCTCTCAGTTACTATTGGCTGCTGTTAATACTGGACATGAAACGTTATTTTATTTTGTATCTTTTTTTTTTCTAAATAAGTTACTTTGCATTTTAGCGCAGATTCCGCACCAGAAAACGACCCATGGATACATGTAACCTCAGTACACAGGAAATGCTAAGAGAATGTGAGCAAAATGTATACATTTCAGTGATAAATTGCCAAATGTTCTTAGACCTATGAATATAAATGCAAAGAATACTCATTTCTTTCATTAGATTTCAGTGACGAATCACCAAATATTCTTAGGATTATCCACAAAGACTAAACGGAGAGATTATCCGTATTAGGTACCCCTACAACGTACAGCTGAATGTAGAGATAGGAAATTTACTTAGGCAAAGAGATGGTAAAAGTTTACCTCATTTTCGCCTGAAATACGTGAGAGAATATCACTTCAGTCAAGTCATAAGAAATAGGCACTCCCTGGACTGAATGGCAGCTGTACATGTTTTCATTCCAGAAGATAAAAAAGGGAAAAAAAGGCCACCATTGCACAACACAGCAAGTGTTGTTACAGAGGCCTTTGTTTGTGGCCAAAGAGAAAAAAAATATATCACCGTTGGCGGCAAAGCGAGCTATTTTAAATCACTCGGTTCTCATGCAAATGGACTGCGATTTTTTTCTCTGCCCAGTAACCATGGAGATGGCACGAGTCTGACGAAGTACTACAGGAAATTTAGTGAAAGAATATTTAATGACACACTATCTAATGACACGCTATTTAGCAACAGTTTACCAACGACACACTATTTAATGACAGATTATCAAATGACACACTATTTAATGACAGATTATCTAATGACACACTATTTAATGACAGACTATCTAATGACACACTATTTAATGACACACTATCTAATGACAGACTATCTAATGACACACTTTAGTGACAGACTATCTAATGACACACTATTATTGACAAACTATTTAATGACAGACTATCTAATGACACACTGTCTAATGGCACACTATTTAATGACAGAATATTTAATGACACAGCTTTGAATGACAGAATATGTAATGACACACTATTTAATGACAAAATATTTAATGGCTGTTTTATTCAGCTGGCTGTAAGCCAGGAGAAGCTCTTGCTCCTGTAGTACAACCTGTCTAACTTTACGCAATTTATCTATTTGTTAATTTATTTTTTTCTTAATTTATTTTTCCTCTTCTTGGTGTATTTCATTTTACTTTCTGTTGCTGCTTCCTCTGAATAATAATAATAATAATAATAATAATAATAATAATAATAATAATAATAATAATAATAATAATAATAATAATAATAATAATATCGTTTGGTTCTTCTGGTATAAACTGCGATTTATGTCGAAGTATGTTTTGGTACATGGGTACGAACTGGTAGCCTAAGCGTATTGACCGGCAATCATGCATAATTACGATTTCATCTCATGACCCTTGCAAGTCGCTGAATTTGTGCATTCTGATCGGCGGAAGCTTGCTTTGCAAGGCATTGGCCGTGAAAGCTTCTTGCACGAGACTGATCCACGTTTTGAATGATGGGAAAAGGAATCACGAATTACATGCAGCTGAATAGCAATTTCATAGATTATATAAATTAAATAAATTTGGAGTTTCTACTGTTGCAAGCGTATGATGTTGGAGACATAAATATTCAAATTGTGATTTTTCTTAAAAAAACCAAAAA
>NC_087216.1:23526648-23551648 GCF_015104395.2 Macrobrachium nipponense | reverse complement strand
GTCGGGGTTGTTGGCGGGGTGGGGGAGGGAGGTGGATAGAGACGAGAAGAAGCGTTATAAGGAATGTGACGGTTTACAAAATGGGGTAAACACCGATGGGTTAATGGAATAAACTTGGTAAGCTTTCAGCAGATTGGTCATGTAAATAAATTATGGTGATAAAACACACTTGGGTAATCTATAAAAGTTAAAAAGTGAGTAATACGTGTCTACACTAAATCAGTACATAAGACCTTTGTCTAGTTTCTTGTGATATCTTTTTATTTTTGAGTTTTTACTCATTTATTTTATTCTGACGAAATTCACACACACACGCATATATATATATATATATATATATATATATATATATATATATAATATATATATATATATATAGAGAGAGAGAGAGAGAGAGAGAGAGAGAGAGATATGATAGTTTGTATTCGAGACCAAAAGCCTACTTGTTTACCGCAAAACATTTTTAAAACTACGCTGATCTTCTCGAGTCTCGAGTCAATTTACTGAACTCAGTTACAAAACGGAACAAAACAACAAATGAATAATCCAATCGGGTATAAATACTTAAAAAAGTGTCAAGGTTTCATTCCTCATATGCTTAAATACTAAATCGAGAGAGATCACCCCTGTAGTTTAGTAATCTATTCAGTAGAGAGAGAGAGAGAGAGAGAGAGAGAGAGAGAGAGAGAGATTAACAAGCTCTGAGGAAAAGGTTAAGCCGAGTCTCCGGATGTGTAAAAACAAAACACAGGCGATAACGATTTCCACGATTCTCGTTTCTCGGTCTCTCTCTCTCCTTCACACTTTGCTACTGCGTTATCTCGTCCGATTTCGTGCTCTAACATTTACGAAAGAGGTAATACAACACCAGTTAAATATTAAGAGAATGTGAAGCTAATAAGATCATGTTTGCTTGTGTTTTTGAAGTCAATATACTCTTCTTTTTAATTGAATGAATGCGGCAGAACGTGACTATTGAGTTAAATCAGGCAGAAACTGCAACGAGGATTAGGAGTGGGGTTTGACAACAGCGCTTGGAGACAAATGAGTGGTCCCATACATATTTTAGAAAGGACAGCATACAAATAATAACTAGGGCCAGACAGTGTCCCAACACAGACGTACTAAATAATGTGTTATATTAGAATTAATAGAATAATAATATATATATATATATATATATATATATATCTATATATATATACATATATATATATATATATATATATATATATATACAGATATATATATATATATATATATATATATATATATATATATATATATATATATATATATATATATATATTCATCGAATTACTAATGTCCTTTAATATCCAATTCACTCTACCTCGGAATTAATATATTTTCACTTATGTTAACCGAGGGGAAATTTTTTAGTTGATAATCATTTCGTCCTCTCGTGGGTTCCATCCAGCGCCCAGAGAGCTGAGGAGAAATCAGGACTCCAGTGACATTATCGACTCGGCCAATAAGTGAGGTATATAAATGTATACATACATACACTGTAAAAACAGAGACGTATTCTGGTACAACGTCAAGTTAAGAAGCAACTCTGAAATACATTCGTATTTGCTACCATTTCCCTACTGGGAAGGCATATTCACGAACGAAAAAACGTCAAAAAAAAAAAAAGCTATCAGGGAAACAGTAGAACGTGAAAAAATGTATTAATGATTCACAAGAAAAGAAAAAAAGAGTTGACGGACGTGATGGCAATATGGTATACCTAGATGTGCACCTTATCATTGGTTAGCTGAATGGAACGTTGAAAAACATAAGGTTTGTCTTTTCTTTTTTCATTTTTTTTTTTTTAAATCGAGAGGGCCTCAGACTGCACCCATAAATGTTATCAGCACGACGGATCTTGATGAGGCGAACGCGGGACTATATAAGTATTTTGGTGCTGGATGGGGACCAGAAGGCTACAATTAAGGATGGGAGACGAGTGAGGAGATGAAACAGAAATTGGACGGTTCTGGTGGGGAATCCCCTCATCCTTCCCCCCACCCCCCAAACCGGATAGGGGAGGGGGTTAGGCTGGAAGCAATAGAACTTTGAGAACATGTGGAGGCAGAGCAAATGGAGCAGATAGTGAATACGGAAGAGCATAAGAGAGAACAGAAATTGAAGAAAGTGAAATAGGAGGCCAGAGGTCATGTGAAGCTTGTGTAAGAACAAGTATATAGGAGATTGACTAGTAAGGTGTAAAAATAGAGATTGGAGAAGTGAATGTTAGCTTTTATGGCTATTTAATAGTCCTACGGATAGGGTGCTGAGACTAGGGTAGGCAAGGAAGACAGTCTTAGTGAAAGATGTGTCACTGCTGAAGGTTTGCAGACGATACAGTGGAGATTGGTGGTAGTGAAAAATTGCATAGAATGATGGAAGAAGAATATCAGTCACTAATAGTGAAAGCTTGCAAAGAATGAAGAAAGTAAAATAGTCGTTGATGGCTCATAGAGACATTGAGAGGAGATGCTTTGTAAGATGGCAAAATGAGAGAATCTTTGAATCACAGTATAAGTAAGAACGTAATGTGAAGCAAACGTCGGAAAATAAGCTCGAGCTGTTTAGCCAACCCATCTGCATGGAAGAAATGTGTGGTCTGTAATTATTCTTGATGTATGAATTAAAGGAAAGAAGAGAGAGAGAGAGAGAGAGAGAGAGAGAGAGAGAGAGAGTATTGGGAATTGAAGGGATCCTATTTTGAGAAGCATACGAGTATATACAGATACATGATTACTGGAGCCAATGTCAATCCTGTCAAATTGGCATTCACTATGTACAGAAGGGAAGGGGCATCCCATCGAGACCCTTGTTATCTTGGATTTATATATATATATATATATATATATATATATATATATATATATATATATTCAACCTTTGCTTTGCAACCCTATACAGCCTTCTAACTGCCAGTTAAGCAGTCCACTGCTTAAGCAGACAAAGTCCAACAATGGGTATTTAACTGACTGTGAAAACGCACTGTACGTCCTTGCCCACGTTTCGAATCAGGTTTTTTGACAAAAACCTTGAATTTTAAAAAACTTTCTTTTTTTTAGAGTAATATTCTATCTCATGCACTGAATCTGAACAACACTGACTCACTTTAAAAATAATGTCATTGATAAGAATATGCACTTTAAAAACAACACAACAAATATTAAACAGATCCCACTGCATCTGAACCATATTACCAAACTTTGAAAAAAATGCAATAAATATGTTGAACTTTGAAAATACTATTTTAAAAATATCAAAAAGTTCCCCAGTAAAAATATGAACACTAAACACATTCCTGACAGGGAACAGATAGGTCACATTCTCGAAAAAGGTAGGTCATCTCTTTCCCTTCAGCTTTATGGTATGAGAGGGGAGGGCCAACAGAGAGAGAGAGAGAGAGAGAGAGAGAGAGAGAGAGAGAGAGAGAGCAGTACTCACAGTCTAAATTATTCAAATACTCTCTCATCATCGTTTTGAGAGAGAGAGTGAGAGAGAGAGAGAGAGAGAGAGAGAGAGAGATAACAGTCCTCACTGTCCAATCTAAATACTCTCACCTTCCTTTTGAGAGAGAGAGAGAGAGAGAGAGAGAGAGAGAGAGAGAGAGAAAGAAAGAAAGAAAGAAAGAGAGAGAGAGAGAGAGAGAGAGATTACATAATTTACAGTCTTACTCATTCAAATACTCTCTCTCATCTTCCTTTAAAAGAGAGAGAGAGAGAGAGAGAGAGAGAGAGAGAGAGAGAGAGAGAAAGAGGAAAAGGGTGCTTGTTCAGGTGCCTCCTACGAGAGACAACCCTCCTCCACCTGCTCTCACGTCTTTTCTCTTTCATCCTGTAAATATACCAAAAAAAAAAAGGGGAGGGGTTGAAATCCCCTTCTCCTCTTCTCTCCTCTCCTACCCTCCCCTCCCCGTCCCCCAACAGGCTCCTTAATCCCTAATGAATACTAAGTAGTGAACTTCAAAAAGAGGAGCATTTCAAAGAGGGGGGGGGGGGGGGGGAGGGGGAGATGGCGTTCTAACTTTCGATTAAAGTGAGCGTTGGATGACGAGAGATACTTTCTTCCTTTCGTATGGAGGGTGGGTGGGGGGGGGGAGGGTGGGGGGGGGGGGGGGGGGGGGGGAGGCGGCGGAGCCCCCTGTCCAGTCATTAGATCCATCCGGCTGTTGTTGTTGTGAGTGTTCGTTGGTGTTTTTTCTGGTGTGTTCTTTCCTCGTTCCTGGATTTTTTATGAATTCTGTTTGTGTGGCGTGCAATATTGCGTGTTTGTGAGTTTTTGTTTGTGTCTTTTTTGTAATATAGGATTTTTGTGGGTTGGATTACTTTGTGTTTGTGAGTTTTTGTTTGTGTCTTTTTTGTAATATAGGATTTTTGTGGGTTGGATTACTGTGTGTTTGTGAGTTTTTGTTTGCGTGTTTTCTTGCAATATAGGATTTTTGGCTTACATTATTGTGTATTACTAGGTTTTGCTTGTTTTTTTTTTGTGATATAGGTTTTTTGTGACTTCTGTTTGTGCGGCGTGCATTACTGAGTGTTTGTGAGTTTTTATTTGTGTGTTTTTTTTCGTAATATAGGATTTTTGTGACCTCTGTTTGTGTGGCGTGTATTACTGTGCATCTGTGAGTTTTTGTTTGTGTATTTTTTCGTAATATATTGTGTCTATGTGTTTTTCATTCTTCTGTGTTTGTGCATGTTTGTTAGATTTTTCTGGATGTGTTTTTACGAGAGAGAGAGAGAGAGAGAGAGAGAGAGAGAGAGAGAGAGAGAGAGAGAGAGAGACTTCAGTACAGTCCAAAACAAGGAAATTGAATCAAAAGTAAATAAACCTTCCCCCTCCCCTAAACCTCTGACCTTTTTTTCGTGGGTCCTGAGAAAGGTCGGGGTCAAATCTTCAAAATGTATATTGTTTTTTCAGTTGTCATTTATATTCATTATTTGGGTCTCTTTAGTAAAACAAGGGGTAAAGTGGATGAATGATATTGTTATTATCAGTATTCAGTTTTGTTATTTTCTTATCTTATATCAATATTCGTGTATTTTTGTGTAGGTTACTCAGTGTTAATGTACAGGGTGTCCATAAAGTCACGGTACCATTACAAGTATTTACAGATTGTAATGGTACTAGGAATTTATGTTCACCCTGTATACTTTATTAAAAAAAATACAGGATCTTTCATCTGGTATTTTATTATTTATGAAGTAAGAAAGAGTATTAATGACGATTTGACATGCTGCAAACACTCATTCATACAAGCACTATATATATGTATATGTATGATTGTGTATATACATATATATATATATATGTATATATATATATATATATATATATATATATACATATATATATATATATATATATATATATATATATATATATATTATATATACATATATATATATAGTGTATGTGTGTGTGTCTATATCCATAAACGCATGCTACTATGCAATACAAAAGTAACCAAGCGAAGAAAAACCAAACAACATCTAGACACAGATCCACACAAAGAAAAACACCTTACCAAAAAAAAAAAGTGAAAAAAAAAGAATAAAGCCAGGGTAAAAAAGCCATTATATACACGTATATATATATATTTTTGCCCTGCAACAACGGGTCTCTGAGTTGAACAACATGACAATAGAAGCGGAAGCTGTTGCATTAAGCACCAAAACACGGGTCAGAAGATTTTTTCTTTTCCCATTATTATTTTCCCCACTCTCTCTCTCTCTCTCTCTCTCTCTCCTCTCTCTCTCTCTCTCTCTCTCACTTAATCTCTATCTCTCTCTCCAATGATTTTGGCATGCGCGACCATTATACGATTGAAAAGATTTCGACTTCATATTAAGCAAGAAGAATAATTCTCTCTCTCTCTCTCTCTCTCTCTCTCTCTCTCTCTCTCTCTCTTTCTCTCTCTCTCCAGTGATTTTGGCATGCCCGACCATTATACGATTGAAAAGATTTCGACCTCATATTAAGCAATAAAAATCTCTCTCTCTCTCTCTCTCTCTCTCTCTCTCTCTCTCTCTCTCTCTCTCCAAATTAAGCTAAAAGAAAATTCCTCTTTCTCTCCCTCTTTACATCAAGCCAAAAGAATCTCTCTCTGACTCTCTCTCTTCAGATCAAGCCAAAAGAATATCTCTCTCTCTCTCTCTCTCCTCTCTCTCTCTCTCTCTCTCCCCTGGTCTTGTGAAAGGATGTATTAAAGATGCACTGCTCGCATGAGCACATAAACACCATCGACGAAATGATAAGTTTGTACAGGAATATGTTTTTTTTTTAAATTTATTTATTGATTGATTGATTTATTATTTTTTTTGTATCGGAAATCAGGTTATGTCGGAGTCCGGTCAGTGACATACGCGCGTGGGTCTGATGTCGCTAATACCCTGGGCTTTGGCCCTGGGCGCGCATTTCGGGCGGGGGTGGGGGGCGGGTTGGTGGGGGTCAACATAATGTGAAGGAAATAACGGGAATTGTTGCCGGCATGAATATAGTTATTGTAAATGGTTATTATTATATTATTTATTATTTTATTATTATTATTATTATTATTGTAAAATACGTCACTATAAATGAAACCCGTATATGAAGTCAGTGCGTTCTTCTAGAAATTTGTTTTTGAAAAAAAAGTAGGTAGCAAGAACTGGAATTATTATTATTATTATATTATTATTATTATTATTAACAAATCGCTAACGTATTCAAATACAGCAGTCCATTAAGCAACTCCGGAAATCATTTTCATCGGATATCCGCTTAACATATAAAAACACACACCACATACACACACACACAAAGACATGATATATTATATATATTATTATATATATATAATTATTATATATAATATAATATATAAATATTATATTATTACTGTATATATATATATATATATATATATATATATATAATATATATATATATATATATATATATATATATATATATATATATATATATACATATATTATACATATTCATCATAGTTAAAAAAACATTAAAGGTGGACAACAATAAAAAATAACTAGTGCTGATGGAAACGATAAAGATAAACATACCGTTCAAGTTTATAATCCTTTTGATATTAATGGCGATGATAAAAGACAGTATAAGAATGAATATTTAAAGGTGATAAAAATGACTGCATAAAAATAAAAATCTAAAGAACACGAGATGACGATAACCTTGTGACCTTCACTCAATGCCTGAAAAAATAAAAAACAAAAAAGCTTATTGAGAGTTAAAAAAGGAAACGATATAAAATCCCCTGTACTAACGACGCAAGAAATATAGCTATCGTGATTACGGCGACGCTAATGATGATCGTTGACGATAAGCCTCGTTATACGTATGAGTTCCGGGTTATGTGATACGAATAAATAGATAAAAAATTTTATGGAAGTACTCTAAAGATTTTATTTTTCATTGCCGAACAGTTCAGTAAGAATTTCGAGTATCAGTTTCCGTAATGTTCTTTCATACGTTTCGACGGTTTGAGTATTCATTATCATAAATAAATATGAGCCCAACGCCGTATTCGTTAAAGAAGAAGAAGAAGACGAAGAAGTTGGAGATTCCATCTTCAGGAATTCGGGAATTATTGGAACTAGTTTGGAAAACTTGTGGAAGCTCGGGGTGTCGTAACAAACTATGCAATTAGCTTCTGGGAAATATTGGGCGGGCTATTTAAAATTGGCACATTCATCTTTCTCCGCCTTCATTTTTTTTATCACCCGCCCCGCACCTCCCCACCCCGCCCCCGCCCCCGCCCCCGCCCCCATCCCGATGAAATACGTGATTTTACTCATTTTTTCGTATTCTGTTACCCGAAAGGTTCAGAGGATAAACGCACACACAAATACATATATGTGTATGACTGGTAAAAATGTTCTGTTACAACACAATTCCATCTAATAAAAGGAGTCCATAAAAACGCCAAAATATAGAAAGTAATTACTATATTTCAGAGAATGCTGTATCTCTATACAGGTAGTCTCTGAAATATAGTACTTACTTTCTATATTTTGGCGTTTTTATGGGGAACAACGAAAATGCCAGCAAATATAGTAAACATACTTTGCTGAAATTGAGAGGAAATCACCATATATAAAATTGAAAAATATACCCTATGCCTTTTTTAAGTACTGAATCACCCATAATGAAACGCTTTGAGGAAGTACGAGTAACACGCAGCACAGAACTGTAACCACACTCTTTATAACGGCACACCTACAAGTATTCAAATGCGCATTCTTGTAGGCTAAACATATCAACACGGTCTTTCTTTATATTCTTAAACAAGGGATACAAATAAAATTCCCAGTTCAGTAATAATCTATGAAGTTCGATCTGAAGTGGAAGTGCGCTGTATTCATTTTAAACAGTAAAACAAAAACACTATTCACTTTTGAAGCCACACTTTTTATATCACGATTCAGTCGCTGTGGATGCATTCCCCCCAAAAAAAAAAAAATTAAATAAATAAAAATGAACGCACAACGCTAATAAACCCTCTAACATTCATTAGACCGCATGTAGTTCAAGGTCGATTCCAGGGTCAAAGAGAGTATATTTTTGCTCATTCACTTGACGCAACCCTGCGTTGGTCACTTTGGATCTTTTGTAGTTCTTGTGACAAGGAACTTTTTTATTTTTCTTCTACAATAAGAAGACATCATCATATATCACGAGGAAATTATTCATCTATCTATTTAAGAGTGATGGACGAGGATACATTCAAATTTCAGTTTGTAACCTTCTTTGGCCAGACTGACCCAGATATTTATTTCTACAGCCTCCAACCGTGATAAAGTTGCATTCTGGGTAGTTCTGTCTGTCTACTCAGATACAACTCCAGGCCACCTTGGCCTCGACGAACATTTTCCTTTAATTAGCTTAACCAGACCACTGTGTCATTCTAGATTCTCAAAGGTCTGACCAGAGGCGTTTCTTTGTATCAAACGGAACAGTTTGAATAGTAAATATTTGAAGAGTGTTACTGTGTGGGACTGCATCTAGGAACAAACGAACGCCCAAATTAAAATAAAAAAAGAAAAACGTTATGGTTTAAGGTTTCCTACTGTTATCCCGAGCAAGAAGAAGAAGAAGAAGAAGAAAAGACTACAATTCGGCTCATTCACTCGCGCACATGTTTTTGCTAATCCCTATCAACGCTCTCATCACCATCATCAAAAGCATCGCTCATTCTCTCTTCCTGGTGGTTGGGGATATTCTCCACTCTTACCATCTTCCCTAATCCTTTAACAAGCTCTCTCTCTCTCTCTCTCTCTCTATCACCAATCTTCTCTCGGGTTTGTCTTCCGCTCCCTTTCTTTTCCGATCAACTTGAGTTGAAGGAAGCCATTTGGCTGTCGTTCAAAGGACATGGAAACAGAAGAAGAAGAAGAAGAAGAAGAAGAAGAAGAAGGGAAAGAGACGCGTTTCCTTGATTGTTGAGATTAAATTAAAAAGGGTTTTTTTTTAGATCGACAGAAATGCGCACCGTCTCTAGCAAGATTATGAAAGTTCCGGGCGATTGAAGGATATGAGGAATGTTTCAGTAAACAATGTTACTTTGCAACACAGTTCATACTTCTAAGACAACTGCATTTTTACTGTAATGTATTCCAGCTTTATATTTGACGCTTCTGCTGCATTGCACCTTTCAATTACATGAGGGATTAGACATAAAATTTACTAACTCGCTTAAAATCAACAAAAGGCGCTAACTGCGAGAGGTATTGAAAAATGATGATATTCATAACACTGTTTTGAACACAGAGAAAACTGCAGTACATACAGCTTTCTGTGATTTCATACTTGCATTAGTACTATAGAGTCGTGAATGCAAACAAAACTCTCTCTCTCTCTCTCTCTCTCTCTCTCTCTCTCTCTCTCTCTCTCTATCTCTCTCTCTATATATATATATATATATATATATATATATATATTATATAAATTATATGTTGATATAGTTTTTTGTTTTGCTCCATCAACAACAACAACAACAATAATAATAATAATAATAATAATAATAATAATAATAATATAATAGAATATTATTATTATTATTATTATTATTATTATTATTATTGTACTTAGGAAGCAGACCCTCTCTCAAGCATACCTTATTAAAGGTAACAGCTACTTCAGCAGTATTTTACAAGCGTAATGCTGCCGAAGTAGCTATTACTTTTAATAAGGCATATTATTATTATTATTATTATTATTATTATTATTATTATTATTATTATTATTATTATTTTATTATTACTAAAGGGCGATGAATTCTTTTTAACACTTAAACATAATTATCAATACAAATCACATGGCAAATCCAAACCAATTTGAAAAAAGATTTAGGCATGACGTGAACATGGTTGAAATTAACGTATCCATCAGAACAAAATTAGGCACTATAACTAATCAGAGGCATTTCATTTACCGACAGTTTTATCAAGATCCGCATCGTCAATACTGGCTTTCTGGATTTTATATACAAGACGTATAAAAAAAGAAAAAAGTTAGGACAGGAAGCTTTTTTTTTTTTTTTTCTACGAGTTCCTCCCAAAAGTTGCCAATTCCGCCTCTTCCATCCTGCCATAAATCCCCCCCCCCCCTCCCCCCAAGAAAAAGAGGATTTAGGCCTTCAGATAAATCCGGCTCGAAAATTATGGACGGTTTTTTTTTTTTCAAAATAAAATTTTGGCAGCTTGTTTGAAGTTGTCCCTTTAATAAGAAAAAAAAAACCAGTATGACAGATTCCTCTAATGCAATGAATAATCCTAATGAATGAAAGAAATACAAATGTTTGACTCATTCACGTACCCTAGTTCCGTTTGTTGGTTTATGTTTTTTTTATCTGTTATTTTCTTCTCTATGGTTGCTCTCTCCTCACGTGATGTGGCAGTTTCAATTATTTGATAATTGGTTAATAAATCGATAACCTTTTAGACCTCTTCCATACGAGCATTTGTTCATTATGAATAATAATAATAATAATAATAATAATAATAATAATAATAATAATAATAATAATAATAATAATAATAATTATTATTATTATTATTATTATTATTATTATTACCATTATTATTATTATTATTTTTTTTGCTCTATCACAGTCCTCCAATTCGACTGGGTGGTATTTATAATGTGGGGTCCGGTTGGGTTGCATCCTGCCTCCTTAGGAGTCCATCACTTTTCTTACTATGTGCGCCGTTTCTAGGATCACACTCTTCTGCATGAGTCCTGGAGCTATTTCAGCCTCTAGTTTTTCTAGATTCCTTTTCAGGGATCTTGGGATCGTGCCTAGTGCTCCTATGATTATGGGTACGATTTCCACTGGCATATCCCATATCCTTCTTATTTCTATTTTCAGGTCTTGATACTTATCCATTCTTTCCCTCTCTTTCTCTTCAACTCTGGTGTCCCATGGTATTGCGACATCAATGAGTGATACTTTCTTCTTGACTTTGTCAATCGTGTCACGTCTGGTCTATTTGCACGTATCACCCTATCCGTTCTGATACCATAGTCCCAGAGGATCTTTGCCTGATCGTTTTCTATCACTCCCTCAGGTTGGTACTCGTACCACTTATTACTGCAAGGTAGCTGATGTTTCTTGCACAGGCTCCAGTGGAGGTCTTTTGCCACTGAATCATGCCTCTTTTTGTACTGGTTCTGTGCAAGTGCCGGGCATTCGCTTGCTATGTGGTTTATGGTTTCATTTTTCGTATTGCACTTCCTACATATGGGAGAGATGTTATTTCCGTCTATTGTTCTTTGAACATATCTGGTTCTTAGGGCCTGATCTTGTGCCGCTGTTATCATTCCTTCAGTTTCCTTCTTTAGCTCTCCCCTCTGTAGCCATTGCCATGTGTCATCGCTGGCTAGTTCTTTAGTCTGTCTCATGTATTGTCCGTGCATTGGTTTGTTGTGCCAGTCCTCTGTTCTGTCTGTCATTCTCCTGTCTCTGTATATTTCTGGGTCTTCGTCTACTTTTATTAGTCCTTCTTCCCATGCACTCTTTAGCCACTCGTCTTCACTGGTTTTCAGATATTGCCCCAGTGCTCTGTTCTCGATGTTGACGCAGTCCTCTATACTTAGTAGTCCTCTCCCTCCTTCCTTTCGTGTTATGATAGTCTGTCGTATTTGCTCTTGGGTGTAGTGCTTTGTGTATTGTCATATGTTTCCTGGTTTTCTGATCTATGCTGCGGAGTTCTGCCTTCGTCCATTCCACTATTCCTGCGCTGTATCTGATTACTGGCACTGCCCATGTGTTTATGGCTTTTATCATATTTCCGGCGTTGAGTTTTGACTTGAGTATCGCCTTGAGTCTCTGCATATATTCTTTCCTGATCGTGTCCTTCATTTCTTGGTGTTTTATATCCCCTCCTTCCATTATTCCCAGGTATTTGTATCCCGTCTCATCTATGTGTTTGATGTTGCTCCCATCTGGTAGCTTTATCCCTTCAGTTCTCGTTACTTTGCCTTTTTGTATGTTGACTAAGGCGCATTTTTCTATTCCAAACTCCATCCTGATGTCCCCTGATATAATCCTTACAGTCTGGATTAGGGTATCTATTTCCTTGATGCTCTTACCATACAGCTTGATGTCGTCCATTATTATTATTATTATTATTATTATTATTATTATTATTATTATTATTATTATTATTATTATTATTATTATTATTATTATTATTAAGATACCGAAAAAAAAGTAAACAAATCATGACTTTCAAGGCCAATCCTGAATAATTCAGGAACAAACGACTGTACATCTTATAGTAAGCGCAAAATCAATATAAAAACAACAAATATATATCTGGTATTTGTTTTCCCAAATGAGACAGCACTGGCTTATGTATAATCAAGATAATGAAAGTAGGTTTTTCATTTATGTTCCTAATGACTTTGACCAGCATTTTGTAAGAATGAATACCGGATTATTGATGGACATCAGTAAAATATAACAACTTATCATCAGGGATGATTTCCTGTGATCATTCAATATGACATAAAGTTATCACCACAACACATTATAAATTACCATTAGAAATTATCTCAAATAAGCATTAGAATGTATTAAAATTTCCGTTTATAATTAATCGCAAATAACAAAAAATAACTTTTGCGTATTTTTATCAGAAAAGATTACAATTTGTTACCAGATCCCAAAACGAAAATGATTAAATGAAAACTATTTCACATTACCATTACACAAAACATTCCGGTTTATCGCCAGAACTTTTCTGATATCCAAATGCGAACTGGAATAAAGTTCCATTCAAATAATTAATGAATATTTTTACTTCCTTTCAGGTGAGGTCGAGGACTGCCACGAAGAGGAGACACTGATGCCACTGTGATACTTCAGAAAATGGAGAAAACGGAACATCAGGATCAGCAGTAATGGGAGAGAGAGACAGAGAGAGAGAGAGAGAGAGCACAACCTGATACGTACATCTGCTTGATATCGCAACTGCGTTCACTCCTGCGGCCTATACTGCTGCCACAAGCGCTCGCCTACACAACCACAAACACACACGCACAAACACAAGACCACCAAAGGATTCCTGTGTCTTCTGGCATGAGCGAAATCACAGGAGAGTAACAAGGAGATATTCTGCTCCAAACGCCTCCATATTTATATTCGCGCTCTTCAGGGACACAAATGAAACGCAGTTGGGAAGAAAGTAGCAAAACGAACGAGAAAGGGAAGGGGAAAAAAAGGGAAAATAAGGGTATAAAGAAAAGAGGTAATTCGGGGGAATCCGGTCACAAGCTTTATTTGTACATTTGGAATATTTTTTTTTTTTTTATCACATAATCCCGAGCGAAGCAACAATCACCGTTCCGTGCAAAGAAGCATTAAGAAGGTATATCGTTAACTTTCCTTTATTAAGTCGAACAGCGTAAAAATTTTACATTTAAAGATGCGACTTTTTAAACTAGAATAATTGACAATATTAAAAAATATACAGATAAACTTAAGCACAGAAATTAGTTTATAGATTTACACAGGTTTCGTAAGATCGTCTGTATGGCTGCCCTTGCCATATTTCTCAGCGTTAAGTAATGTGTTTCAGCTCGTCACCGGATTATCCCGGATTATCTCGTTCCTTATTATCCTTTCGCAGAGAAGGTCTGTCGGTCTTTGTTTCTTTTGTTTACTTTTGGATAATACTTGCGGGTTGAGTCTTATTTGTGGGCTTGTTATTTTCCTGTGGGATTTCCTTATATACATACATATACATATATGTATGTATGTATGTGTATATATTTATACACACACACACGTGTGTACATATATACATATTACTAAACATACAGACAAATATGTCGTACATAATCACATACATTTTGTCATGATTAAGAACGAGTACGAACGCATGACGCAAAATGATGAAAAAAAAAATGTATGAAAAAAATAAATATGTAACTCTTCATTTCAGTCACAAGCGTCAATAAGAACAAATGAAAAAGAAATAAAAACAATAAAAAAAAGAGCGACGGAAGTAGATGAAATTAGCACGACTTAATGTAGTGATAGATAACAAAACAGTGAGTAATATGAGGTTATGTTCAAAAGAAGGCGCCCGAAGACCCGATCAGAAAAATGCCGCTCTACCCAAAGCGAACTCGACCACTTTGAAAACGCGCGCGAGCGAAAGAATGACGAGATGCGCACTTGAGTGAATCACAGGAAGGCAGGAGCGAAGAGAGAAAAATAGGGTGGCAATGGGAGTGTGAAGAGAGGAATAAAGGGGGAAAATATTGAAGAGGGGAGCGAAAGCAAAAGGTGTGAGAACAGGGAGAGGGAAAAAAAAAGGGAGAATCGAAAAACGATGAATTGGGGGAGGCTGCAGTCAAGTGACGCGCGCGGGATCGCAAAGAAAACGGGAAGTTATACACAAACGAAAATGATGGCGACAGCGAGTAACGTCTAAAAAGCAAGAGACAAAAAGCTTGCTGCTGCTGCTGCTGCTTTATCTCGGCCATCACCATCACCACATCATCATCATCACCGTCACCACCACCACCAGCATCATCTTCGTCATTACCAACAGCCTCCCTCTTCCTCGGGCCCATCTTCTTCAAGCACGGAATTAAGAAGAGGAGGAGGAAGGAGAAGAAGAAGCAGCGAGCAAGATGGGCAACTTGGCTTCGAAGAGGAAAGAGACTTCCTTCGATGGAGAAGATGGTGAGTTGAACTTAACTTTCTTTATGTGTTCAGTAGGAGGAAATACCGTTACGTGTCTCCGTACGTATTAACTACATAATCACGCACCAATCAATTTATTCTCGTGCTTGGAGCTCTCTGTAGCAACCTGTAACTCACAGACGCAAACACGTGTCTAAAAATAGTGGTATAAACATAAATACGCTCTTTCATGTTTTGTCAAAAAACAAAAAAAAAAAAAAAAAAAGATAACACCTGTTGAGTTAGTGAGGGAATGACTCCTATCTGGCTTCTGTTTTTGACTAAAGTTAAAGGGTAACCACTCTCAACGCGCTTGCAATGAGAGAGAGAGAGAGAGAGAGAGAGAGAGAGAGAGAGAGTCACGAGGGTAAAAAGCATAAGAAAGAACAGGCATCCACGAACTATTTTAAAACAATACAAAAATGGTTGTCCCCCTAAAAGGATATGTAGAAAAAGCTTATTTCTTAACCCATTATTTATTCATTTGTTAATTAACTAATTAATTAATTAATTTAGTTTTGATAAACAAACGTTTATGAAGACCCTTTGGTCGTGGATGACAGGCAATTCAAACACCAGCCCCTAACCCCCGCCCCCTCTCTTGGCCAGAGAGAGAGAGAGAGAGAGAGAGAGAGAGAGACCTTATCTCGGTCAATAATGTTTCCATGTTCAAATGAGGGGACGTGGTGTCTCTCTATTTGCAAGAACAGTAATATGTTGCTGGAACTTTTCATTTTTTAAAATTTATTTATTTATTTATATATTTATTTATTTTTTGAGCAGGTACCCGTTTAGGCAAACAGTACTGCTTTCAACTGCTCATTCGTGTGTAAAAATGAAACTTGTTTGTGTAAAAATAGAACTTGTTTGCATTGGCGTACTTCATTGTAAACAGCAGAAAAAAGTGCATGTGGTGTTTATGTGTAAACAACACTGCAGTGACGCGTGGTTCTGTGCAAACAAAATTTTGTTACTATTTGCATAAATAAAAGTTGGTGTAATTTTTTATAGGGAACTTTTCGTTTATCAAAGGCAAACATTTGCCGAGAGAGAGAGAGAGAGAGAGAGAGAGAGAGAGAGAGAGAGAGAGAGAGAGAGAGAGAGAGAGAGAGTTTAACTTAAGGTTCTTATCCAATTATGAATACGGCCTTATTTAAACACAGTGTCCCAGTTCTTTAAATGAATAACTAACTTTTGTTTATGAAAAAAGGGAAAAAAACTTTTTTATTATTATTCTTCCTTCCCTTCCCAACCCCGCGTCTCTCTCTCTCTCTCTCTCTCTCTCTCTCTCTCTCTCTCTCTCTCTCTCGCTCTTTCGCTTAAAGACGATATGAATATATAAAAGTTAGTGTAATAACTGAGTTTGTGTGATGCTGTTCGCTTCGCACAGATGCTTCTTTGTGTTGTCAGTATGGTCACGAAATCAAATAACATTTGTTTCTATAAATATTATTATATTTCCATTTGTATTTATATCTATAATTATATTTATATTTGTTATTAATATTATCAACGTTATTATTAAAAGAATGAAATCATTGTCTATGGTATCGAGATCTATGCAAACTTCTCATTTCCTGGGAATAAAGGGACTGCTGTGGACCTTTGGCATGGCCCAACCAACCGGAACTAACCTTCTTAACAATCACTAAGAAAATGAAAAGACTGGCGTTCAGCAATCGTGACATTTACATTCATATGCACTACGCAATTTAACAGGAAGCATTTGCCATAGTCCAATGTCACAATATTGCAAGATACATCTTGCACTATGCGCGGTTAAAATTCCACGGTTTTAAAATGCGGAAAAATTATAATAAAGGTAACAACGCCTCACGCCATTACACAATTACGCGCGTTTCCATGCCAGCAAAAGCACTGACTATAACTAAAACATCAGTGCTAAGCTGAACGTAGAAACTTCGAGTCAAAACTCGAGATTTTTCATCATGCAACTCAGTTTTGTGAAAGAAAATGAGATATCCGCATAATTTCAACTTGAAACCCACAGTGTAATGATGTTTTAAGGTCATAATTCCTTACTTTTCATCTGAAAATCTTATGCACCACACGTTTAAATCTGCCTTA
Organism: Macrobrachium nipponense; assembly: GCF_015104395.2. Lineage (NCBI taxonomy): Eukaryota > Metazoa > Arthropoda > Malacostraca > Decapoda > Palaemonidae > Macrobrachium > Macrobrachium nipponense. The sequence goes on along the minus strand of NC_087216.1, from coordinate 23,534,325 downwards.
ACGTTTCTATGTATATTTATTTATTGCATGTTTTATCCCATCTTCCTTAGTATTACCAGACATTCTCCACATTTCCAAGAACATTCGCAAATCTAACCTCACTGCTTCTTGTTGAGAGTGTTCTGTAAGCTTGTTTACAGAACATTTTCGAGCAGTTTCTTATTTTTCTATTTCTCCCGATGTCTGAGGCTACATTTTTCCCCTTTTATCGTCCGCTGACGTTCTTTATTCCTTTTATTCCGTCTCTCGTTCTCTCCCTCTTTCCATTCTTCCACGGCTGCATTGTCTCCCTTTGTACCCAAACCATCTACGTATTTAACTCTCCGTGTCTTGTTTACACCTTTTCGTATTTCTTTTTCAAGATTTTTTTTTTATTTCCCGTTACTTTCTGTTATTTTAACTTGTTTTTTATACGTTTCCTCAATCCCCTCTGGTTTTCTGTTTCGCAAATGGTGCTTCTTGATTTTTATTTATCGTGTAAAAGTTTGCGCGTGTTAATCCCAATGTCTGTTTGATTCTGAAAACATATTTTGAACAATGGAAATGTTGACTTAATTCTTGCTCTGGTCTATACAATACAGAAAATGCATTCTCTCTCTCTCTCTCTCTCTCTCTCTCTCTCTCTCTCTCTCGCTCTCTCTCTCTCCCTTTGTTTTCAAGTCAATGACTCATAGAAAGGAAACCGGTAAACTTAATAGTGCTTAATTTGTGCAATTGAAGGAAGTTTGTTATCTCTCTCTCTCTCTCTCTCTCTCTCTCTCTCTGGCCATAATTTGAACTTCACAATACGCAAACAAGCGTCACTTATCCTAATCGATATTTAATCTATATAATGCAACAAAGGTATTTTCTTTCCATCCATCCATCCATCCATCCATCCATCCATCTATCTATCTATCTATCTACTTTCCTCTCTCTATTAAGCCATCTAATTATTTCCCTATCTATCTATCTATCTATCTACATCACTCTCTCTCTATCTGTCAATCTATCTAATTCTTTCCCTATCTATCGATCTATCTATCTATCTACTTCACTCTCTCTCTGTCTATCAATCTATCTAATTCTTTCCGTATCTATATATCTATCTACTTCACTCTCTCTCTATCTACCTATCCATCTATCTCATTCTTTCCCTATCTGTCAATCTACATCTCTCTCTCTCTCTATCAATCTATCTAATTATTTTCCTATCTATTTGTCTATCTATCTACATCACTCTCTCTCTATCTATCAATTTATCTAACTCTTTCCCTATCTATCTATTTCACCCTCTCTCTATCTATCAATCTATCTAATTCTTTCCCTATCTATCTATCTATCCACTTCACCCTCTCTCTATCTATCAATCTATCTAATTCTTTCCCTATCTATCTATCTATCTATCTATCTAATTCTTTCCATATATATATCTATCTATCTACTTCACTCTCTCTCTATCTATCAGTATATCTAATTTTCCCTATCTATCTATCTATCTATCTAATTCTTTCCGTATCTATCTATCGATCTATCTAGCTATTAATTTGCCTCTCTCTATCTATCAATCTATCTAATTCTTTCCCTATCTGTCTATCTATCTATTAATTTGACTCTCTCTATCTATCAATCTATCTAATTCTTTCCCCATCTATCAATCTATCTATCTAATATACTTTCACTCGCTCTATCTATCCATCTATTCATTCTGTCCCTATCTATCTATCTAATCTATCGACTTCACTCTCTCTATCTATCAAATCTATCATTTTAACCTATTATTATGTATCTATATATCTAGCTAGCTATCTCTCTATCTATTTCCTTTCCCTTTCTATCTATCTATCGACCTACTTCACACTCTCTAATCTACTTAATCTATCAATCATCTATTCTCTATCTATCTATCTAATCGACTCTCAACTCTCTTCTTTCATCATTAATCTACTACTTTATCTATCTATCTATATCTATCTATCTCCCTCCTAATGGATCGCCCCCATGGGACGCCCCCAACGCCTTAATGGAATTCCGCTGCATTTATTTTATAAAAGAAAAGCGCTAAAACGATTCGCGGCACGAAAATCTCAGCGGTGGTTCATCGTCCATTAGCGGATCGTCGTCATCATCAGCGATCGCGAATTGGTTCGTAAGCCTTTATTCGTTTTAAATGTCCCCCTCCCCCTCTCCCCACCTTGCTGTGGTTGGGCTATTCCGAAATAAAGAAAGGAAGTTTGGAAAGGGAAAAAACGAAAGGCTTGGGAGAAAATGCGATGGAGGAATATTTTTTTTTTCGCAGGATGGAAAGAAATTCGGGAGAGAAAAACAGAAAATTGTGGGAGAAAATCCCATTGGGGAATACTTTTTTTCCACAGAACGGGAAAAAATTTGGAAAAGAAAAAACAAAGAAATTTGGAAATTAAAAAACAACAGAAATTTGGAAATGACAAAACAAAGGAAATTGGAAATGGAGATATGAAGAAATTTAGACATAAATAAGAAAGAAATTTGGAAATGGAAAAAAAATTGGAAATGTAGAAATGAAGAAATTTGGAAAAAAAACCCAAAGAAATTTGGAAATTAAAAAGCAAAGAAATTTGGAAATGAAAAACCAAAGAAATATGGAAATGAAAAAACAAAGAAATTTGGAAATAAAAAAAAACCAAAGAAATTTAGAATTGAAAAAAAAACAAAAGGAAAATTAACAAAAAAAACCAAAGAGGAAATTTGGAAAAACCTTGAAAACAAACAAAACGGAAATTGAAAAAAACAAAGGAAATGAAAACCCAAAGAAATTTGGAAATAAACAAAACAAAGAAATTTGGAAATGAAAAGCCAAAAAAATTGGGCACTGAAAAAAAAATAAACAACAATGTCGCAGGGGAAATAATTACGAGAGAAATCTTGACGGGATCATGGGATGTCATGAAGCAATAATTCGAGAGAGAATGGGAAGGAACGTGAACAGAAAAAGGAAGGTCTTGGGGAAGAGTAATTGAGACAAAAATTTACCGGATCGTTGCAAGTCAGGAACCAACAGTTTTATTTCGCTTTTTTTGAGTAATTAGTTTTTTTTAATAAGAAATATGGTACAAAATATATAACAAGAGAATCAAGTAAATATCCAGGTAAAGCAAATGTCACGAGCAACCTTGATAATAGAAAGGAGAAATGTTTTATAAACACCATATACGACTACATATGAAAAATGATTAAAACACATTTGCGAATTTTCCGTACATACCGGAAGCAACACAAAACTCGTAGATGACAACTAATCAATCAAATGGTTTATATATAAGTACGGCTTAACGACAATATACTGAAACAACAGAGCAACCAAATGACCTATTGACCTAGACACTTATAGAGAAATTGTAGAATACAAGAGGTGATACCAAGAACCCGTGAGCGGAAGTGACCTATACAGCATGCAGTAAACACCGCAGATTCTGAGAACATGGTCTAATGATGAAAGCAGCCAAAATGGCATTGGATGCAAGGTAATCAATCAGCACACTGCAATGTATACATTTACGATGGTGCACACACACACATACACATACACACACACACAACCTATGACTGGTAGAAATGTTCTGTTACAACAGAATTCCAGCTCAGAAAAGGAGCCCATCAAAAGGCCAAAATATAGATAAAGTAAGTAACTAAATTTCAGAGACTGCCGTCTCTCTCTTCAGTCCCTGAAATATAGTACTAATTACTTTCTATATTTTCGGGCGTTTTTATGGGCTCCTTTTATTATATAATATATATATATATATATATATATATATATATATATATATATAAAAGATATGGTAAAACTGTATATGAATATTTAAAAACTCAGCGGCTAATAATAGCAAGATCGACGTCTCACTTGAAAACACGAGATATATAAGAACAAAAAAAAAATAAATAAACACCGAGGGGCAGCGCATTATATCAACTGATAAATTATTAGAAACTGGCGTCACATTAAGATGAAAGCTATATGACTTACAAAGCCTGCAACTGCTAGCAATACTCACCCATTCCTTCGACTACCGCGACCCACTGTTGTTGTCATGTGCCAAGGATCCTCACATCTAGAATAAGGAAACGTCATATCGTAGATCCTGACTTCTCGAATGAGGAGACGTCATATTCGACGTCTATCCAGGAGTGTTCTCCTTTCCTCCAGTTGATCTTTCAGGCGAGTTTGAAAATGAAATCAGACTATTGTGATGAAATGTTGAGTAAAATTACCGTAAAAGTAGTGTTAATATTGTATAAAATTAGAATACTGTAATCAATGCAAGGTAGTTGTACTTTTATTATTTTGCTGCCCAAAGTTAATCAAACTATGTATTGGCAAGGTGTCAGCTGCAGATTCTGTCATTATAATTATATTCATTGCTGATATTTTACTTTTTCATTATTACTGTGAATACTATCAAGTTAAAGTTTTTTCTATATTCAATTTTCGTATTTAGCCCTCTGGACCTGACTACTGTAACCACCTAAGGTCTCTAGTTGAAATTTAAGTTATATAACCTGTGCACTAACCTTTATAACTCTCAATGCATTTTGTTCTAACCAGTATCATTACTGTTATTACCAGTATTATGATCACTATCTTTTATGCTACCTCAGCTATTGTGTGGATAAGTGCCGATTATTCATTCTTTTTATCATGTTGTCTCATGTATCTAGATTGAGTATGTTACTGCCTGTATTTTGTATAGTCCATGTATATGGCTCTGAGCTGAAATAAAGGATATTATTATTATTATTATTATTATTATAAGTCCCACAAACCTTGAGATATTAGTGTTAAGAAAACAATGGGATGTAAGCTTGCATAAAACTACACAAGTCTTTGTATAAAGGCATTGCAATTTTGTGACACAAAACCCAAGACTTTCAACATCATATTATATCTTGGAATAAAAAACGGCAACTCAAAACACTTACTCAACCTGGGAAAATATAAAACAGAAAACGCAACGCAAAATCGTTTCAAATATAGCAGAGAAATACGATAACATGAGCCTTGGTGAATCTGCAACGCAAAACCGGAAAAGTCTTGCAAATTGAGTCCACGCGGAATGGGGCGAAACTATGCAAATAACTATGCTGTCATATGAGCTGAAACAAAATATATATGTAAAATAAATTCACACGCATCGACGAAAAGTTGTAAAGCCAGTTCTCAGATACGAAACAGTAAAAAAAATGCATGTAGTTATGTACGGAAATAGATTTACTTTCAAAATGCAGACTTAGAGGCATTAGGCAATAATCATGCTGAGATTTATATGCGGTAAATCAAGTATTTACTGAATACTTTAGTCAATAAGTTATGGAGATGAAATTCACGTGGAGTAACTCAAACCTTCACAGAACATCACGTGAATCCTAAGATAAACGTCATGAAAATGAAATTTTGTAGTGGTACAAATAAATTTGATATTGTAATACATTACGTTCAAAACCACAAACTTATCCCAATGCAATGTCACATGCTATCTACATATTTTGTTTGGAAAGTCATGGTAAATAAATAAATAAATAAATGCACCAACTCCTCCCCCCAAACGTCCCCGCACCCCCCCCCCCAAAAAAAAACAACAACACTGAACTACCATTATCAAGAGAGGACCAAATTTTCCTTTTCCAAAAAGCTGAACCAAGAAAAAGATAAATATAAAGAAGAAACTTGGGCATTAAATTAGCTTATAATATAAACTTTAGAAGTTAGCCTGCAATAGTCTTTACTAGCGAAGTGATGATGGCGTTAGTATCACATACGAGGTGAGTGGTGGAGTGTTGAATTTGACTACACAAACGTGTCTCAAATAAATAAGGGCATGATAAAGATATTGTCAAGTCTTTGGAGACTTGCTAATGGGGAAATTGAAGAAGAGCTTATCAAACAAATTGCTATTAAGTACCAGGCTTGCCAGTAAATTTATAGCGTTTAATAAGCAAATATAAATCAAACTCAAGTGAAATTTGACTGAATGCTTCCCTCGATCTGCAAGAAGTCATGTTTCAGCGGTCTTTCCCATCAAGGGCATTAATCTCCAAAGGCTAAAAGGGGAACGCCCCCTTTTTTCGGGGAGAAGTCTTTCATCAAGAGGAAACAAAATTTTTTTTAAGAGGGAAAAATCTTATTCAAGAGGAATCATCTTAATTAAGGAGGAAAACTTTTTTTTTTAGGAAGGATTTTTTTTTTCTCCAGAAGCAAAGTTCCTCTCACAGATGAAGGAGGAAATCCTTTTCCTAGAAGGAGAAGTCCTCTTCCTGCATTGAAACGAATCAGGCACAACTAACTTTCTCTCCAATTTGGTGACTTTGTGACCTCGTCATGACGCCCCACACTAACGCGTACTATAGTCAATTCACATCAACCGTGCATCTGATGTGGCTGTTGATAAGCCAGTCACGGGGCTGGAAACTCTCAGTCTCTCTCGAGAGTTCACAAAGGCAGGATGTATATTCCACCTCTCCTGAGGAATATTTTTGAAAGACGTATCCCTCACGGAAAGGTGGAGCATACATCCTGCCTTTGTGAATTCTCTCGAGAGACTGAGAGTTTCCAGCCCCGTGATTGGCTTATCAACAGCCAATCAGGAGCGTCGTAAGGGACTGGCCTAGACATCAGATGCATTGTTGATGTGACTCTACTATAGAATGCTACGATCTGTTGCCAGCTTCATTAGGGCTTGTTTTGGTTCAGTCCAAGAGCAAATTAATCTCTTCTCAACCGTTTCCTTCATCAAGGTTGAGCCGCTCGAGTATAATAAGCTCTTCTGGAGTTCATCAGCAAGCACTCGACGTCAAGAATGAATGATGACGAGTTGTTTTTAATCTCCGAGGCACTTGGAGGGTGAGATGTTGCCCGAACTTGACCGCCAAGACATCATTCTTGGTTTCATTAAGCGAGAAATTTGGCTGACTGTTTTTTTTCTTATTTGTATAAAAAGGATTGAGATCTGCTTCGAATAGTCTGACTTGCTTCGTTTGATTTGTTAAGCTTATGAGTCCTCAATCTTATATGATAGATATACTCTCTCTCTCTCTCTCTCTCTCTCTCTCTCTCTCTCTCTCTCTCTCTCTTGTCCAAAATCACTTCCCTAACAAAACAATAAGCAGATGAAGTCCATGAGTGCAAAACTTCCACACACACACACACATGAGATAAATTCATCTGGCCCCATCAGCATTAGAACCTGCTTCTTTGTAAATATATACAGAGGTAGACAATCAACTTATCCTTTAGCAGAGAGCAACATACACACACACACACACACACACACACACACACACACACACACACACACACACATATATATATATATATATATATATATATATATATAATATATATATATATATATATAATAGTCGCTGAGTATCCTTCCAAATGTTGGGGAATCAGAGGGGGCCATGCTTTAAACCGTACCCAAATGTTTGCTTGATACACCTTAATGATCACACAAATCCCCATGGGGTTAAGGCAAGATTAATAAGAGCTGCCCTGCCTTACATATTAAGCTGTGTGCCCTTGAATAAAAGCTCAGTCAGTGGGGGACAAGTGTTCTTTGTGGTGCTGCCACTTCAAATACTTTCAGTTAGTTTGTGAACAAACAGACTACGTAGCAGTTAGAAAGGAGTGTTGGTACCGATCGTTGTTGTCTTATGTTTCGT
>NC_087216.1:23489148-23521648 GCF_015104395.2 Macrobrachium nipponense | reverse complement strand
AGGAAGCTTGAAGTCTTAATTAAATCTAATGAGTTGAGTCATTAAATCACCTCCTTCCCTCCCCCCCTCACCCCTTTTTGTTCTTACGTAAAGCCTCCTACGTATGGGTTTAGCCCCATCTCTTTGGCGGTGCTGAAGTGACGGTTTGTCTTTTGGTCACTTGTTCTGAAAGTTTTTTTTTTTTTTTTTTTTTTTTTTTTGTTTTTTTTTTTTTTTTTTTTTTTTTTTTTTTTTTTTTGCCACAGCTTTATTTGATTTTTATACCTTTTTTTACCTCTGTCTAAACTTATTTTATATTAGATAATTATATTTTGAAATCTATTTTATAAGTTTATAATAATAGTAATAATAATAATAACTAATAACAATAATAAGAATAATAATAATAATAATAATAATAATAATAATAAGAATAATTGAAAAAGAAACCCAGAAGACTGCTGGGCCTTGACCCAGGCTAACATCCCAAACATCTCTTGAGAATGGGCCGACAGAAGGGCCCCTGAAAGTACTCGAGTGTGGAGTAAAACTTAATGTAAATACTTAGAAGTAAACAAGTTACAAATTGAATTTGTGGGTTTCTTTTTCAATCTTCAGAAGAAAACTGAAAGAAGTTTTTGTTTGGTTAATAATAATAATCTTACTATAATGGGCATAATGTCTGTCCGTCCGTCTGTCATTCAATCACGGCCAAACGGCTGGTCCGATGGGCATGAAACGTGGCAGGATTATAGTGGGGACCTCTAAGATGGTTTATAATGGGGTTTTACCCTACCTTCCAACCCCTCCCCCCCCCCGAAAAGGGTGGGGGTGAGGAAGGATTCCCTGAAAATGAGCTGGTTCTGCCCGTTAAACGAGGCTGGTTACGCCCGTAGACTTTCTTACTTTACGAATTTTCATACATAATTTCTGTATACATATGTTTGACAGTAATAATAATAAGAAGAATAAGAAGAGGATGAATAATAATAATAATAATAATAATAATAATAATAATAATAACAATACTACTACTACTACTACTACTAATAATAATAATAATAATAATAATGATAATAATAATCTCCATCATCATCATCATCATCATCAAAGTCCAAAAGGACACACGGTCGTTGCTCGGAGGAATTTACTGCCAAACATCCCAGCAGACATTAGACTATCAAGACGAGGCAACTTCAAAAGGGTTAATCTCATAAAGGCCATTAATTACCTTCAAAGTGCAATCCACGAATCGGATTTTACAGGTGGTAATGATCTATTAATGCTGAGAGAGAGAGAGAGAGAGAGAGAGAGAGAGAGAGAGAGAGAGAGAGAGTCTTCCTAAAGAAAAACCCTAAAATGGGATGAAGAAAGGCAGATGTAGCTAGCACTAACGTAATCATTATGAATACAGATAGAGAGAGAGAGAGAGAGAGAGAGAGAGAGAGAGAGAGAGAGAGAGAGAGATTTCCCCCCAAAAATCCTGAAAAGATATCACAAACGGCAGGCATACGATGCCCAAATAAGATAATTTCGGATACATCGAGAGAGAGAGAGAGAGAGAGAGAGAGCCCGCAAACTAATTTTGTTTCTCCAGTTCCATCAGGGTGCAAGGACTTGTTTTTCCCACGGAAGGCAAATTAATTACAAAAGCTTATACGATGGAGTTGGGGAGCGGGGGATGGGGGTGGGTTTAGGAGATACAGGCTAAGACTGATGAATGGAGGGTTTGGAGGGAATGGAGAGAGAGAGAGAGAACAGACTGAGGGAAGATGGGGGTTAGAAGGAAGTCAGATGTGCAGAATGAAAAGAGAACAGGTGAGAGAGAGAGAGAGAGAGAGAGAGAGAGAGGACTGAAAGAAAGGGACATGAAGACTGACAGACTGAAGATGGAAATCTGAAAGCAAAGGGAATGACGTAAAGTGCAGAGTAAATAAAAGACTGAAGAGAGAACGATTTAAGCGGAAAGAAGCAGACGACAATTGGGTTACAAGAGAAAATGAAGCCTAAACTGAAGAAATGGAGGTTTGAGAAAGAGACTGGGAGTGGATGATAAAACAAAGGGAATGAAATACATACTGAGGGGAGCCTTTAGAAAGGCATTCTAAAACAGAAAAAGAAGTGAGACTGAAAAAAAAAAGACTGAAATATGCAGATAAACAAGAAGGTTAGAGAGAAGAGAGGTGGACGCCAAAGAGTCAAGGAAGGGTTGTAAACTGAAGAGAAAGATGGCGTCACTAAAAAGAAAGAAGACTGACTAACATTCAGAGACTGATGAAGGAAGACTGACAAGGGACAAGAAAAAATGGACGAAAGATGTTTCAGCTTGATGGCGCGTAAGCCACGGAGGAGTAAGTTAATTGGGAAAGAAAGAGGAGACTAAAAATGTGCACCTGAAAATTGTAGGATAGTGAGAATAGCTGGCAAAGAGTAAAGGTAAAGGAGGAAGAAAGAAAGAATACAGTAGAATAAGGATAGTTGCAGAGAATAGAATCTTCATGTATTAAGAACTAGAAAAAAAAAAAAACATGTAAAAGAAAAGTAAAGTAAGACAGGTGTAAATAAAAGGGTTAACAAATACAGACATAGACATTTGGGATACATGGCTAGTGGCGTTGTATTAATCATACTTATACATACATACATACATACATTCACACATTCGTACATGCACGCAAAAATGTATATTCAGATTATTTCTTAAAGTTCTAAAGTACGCGTTTATTAAATACGTATTTGACATACATGGCAAATGGCGTTCAATGAATCATACATAGTACGTATATACATACATGCATACATATAACAAAACTTCTTTCAACTCTCTACTTTTTAATTTCAGAATCGCATAAGTTATTTCCAAAGTCTGGCTCCTAATTAGACATATTATCGACAGCGTTAATTAGGTTCTGATGGGTCGTCTTTTCAATAGATTCGCTGTCCTTTGAAAACCTCATAATAGCCAGCGTTGATTGGCACCAGGGAACATTAGACCATGTTCCGGAGGCCTGAATTAAACAAACATGGGTGTGAGTAGGTGTTATATTCATATTTATACATACATTTATATATATATATATATATATATATATATATATATATATATATATATATATATATATAAGCATTAAGCTACTAATGTCCTTTACTATCTGATTCGCTATACCTCAGCCTCTCGTGATGGCCTTGTGGGTAAGCGTTTCACTGTACGTCCCGAAGTCTTGGTTCCGTGGTTCGAGCCCATGAGCCGACGAATTTATGATCAACTAAAAAAATTCCCCTTCGTTTAACATATACAAAAAAATGTTTAATTCCGAGGTAGAGTGAATTAGATATGAAAAGACATTCGAAGCTTAATGCTTGTATATGAATCACGGTGATGTGATATATATATATATATATATATATATATATATATATATACATATATCTATATATATTATATATATATATTATATTAGTAATAAATATAATATTATATATATACTATATATATATATATATATATATATATATTAGATAATATATAATATATATATATATATATATATAGAGTGAAGTTTCGGCACTACTCTGGCGCCATTTTCAAAAGAGTTGAAATGAGGATAGAGACATGGAAATAATGAAACACTGCATTGGGGAAGTAATTTTTAAAAAAATCATAGCAAGCATGAGTTAAAAAATCTTAAACTACTAAAAAATCATTTGAAAAAATGAGAAAAAATATAAAGTTACATTAAATACAATGGGATTGAAATGTCATTAAAGTATAATGAAGGCTTCGTTTATCACGTTAATTTTTGCAACTGAAAAACAGTGAGGACGAGTGGCAAAGGAGTGTATGGGAAGATGGACTGATTAAAAAAGTAGACGAAGGCACAGAGTATACAGAGACAGGAGAATGATAAAGAGAACAGAGGAATGGCACAACAAACCAATACCCGGACAACACATGAGACAGACTAAAAAACTGGCCAGCGATTATTATTTTTATTATTATTATTATTATTATTATTATTATTATTATTATTCCAAACAATCTCATAATAGCATAAGCCACTAAATTGGTGAAGAAATACACAAAAGTGTTATTATATTTACACATTTGAGGATTTCTTCAACAATTACTATTATTATTATTATTATTATTATTATTATTATTATTATTATTATTATTATTATTTCGAAAATTCTCTAAAATTTTATTTCCATTTTCCTATTACGCCTTTCTCAAACTCTCAACTCAGAGAGCTCAACACAGAAAAAAGATCATTGAGAGAGAGAGAGACGAGAGAGAGAGAGAGAGAGAGAGAGAGAGGCAATAAAATAGAAACCCAATAACATATAAAACCCATTCCATGATTTATTGCCCGCGTAGTCTTAACACGCTTCAAAACTACGCAAGAAAATAGTTTCAGAGACCAGCCGTAGTTAAAGGCAAGATCTATAGACCTTGGTTAAAGGAGCGCGGGGTTTGGCCATTACATGGATGGGTACCCCTCCAGTGAACGGTGGCAGACGATGATACATCACCCTCCCAGACAACCCCCCCCCAGGTGATCTATATTTCGGGGGGATGGGGGGAGTGATGGGGGCTAGAAACCATCCTTCTTGGAGACTCAGTGATTGAGTATTAGATTTCAGCTCTCTAGGGACTGCCAAAAGTTGGCAGAACCAACTTCACCTTTTATTTTCTGTTCCCAGGGATTTTGGGGATGGCCAGATTTCTGTCTGTCTGTCTGTATGTATGTATGTATGTATGTATACATAGTACATACATGCACACATATATAATAAAAGGAGCCCATAAAAACGTCAAAATATAGAAAGTAAGCAGCATTCTCTGAAATATAGTAATTTCTTTCTATATTTTGGCGTTTTTATGGGCTCCTTTTATTAGATGGAATTCTGGTGCAACTAAACATTTTTACCAGTCATTAATATATATATATATATATATATATATATATATATATATATATATATATACGCGTACACACACACGTACACACACACACACACACACACACACATATATAGATATATATATATATATATATCATATTATATAGAATATATATATATAATCACCAGGCAATCACGGAAAAGGAATCGATTTCTGACTCATAGAGATCGAATCCCGGCTCTTGCCTCTCAATTGAATGACCCGGGGTTCGACCCCGAGTGTGTCACAAAATTATATACATACATACATACTATATATATATATATATATATATATATATATATATATACATATACAAAGAGCACTAGCTTACCCTTAGGTCTCTAAGCATTTGCGTAACACTTCACAGTCACTGAACGACGGTGTGAGTTAACACAACGGAAACAGCCACCCGCTAGAATCAAACACAAAGAAAAATCGAACCCGTCAACCTTTGGTAAATTTCAATCGGCGGAGATGCGCTGCGCTGCTTCTAAGAACGTTGTTAAAACATAAAAGCTTTTTTAAATGGAGGTAAAATTCAATTACAGGCCTTATAAAGGCGTTTGATGATATACTGACTGGGCCTTCAGTAGAGTTTGGAGAGAGAGACCTTACCTTACCTTACCTTACAGTTCGTTCGGGTTGTCCCAGGTCCCTCAGTGTGAGGCGCCTCTAATGTCTACCAGAGAGTTGCTAGTACATCTTCCGGTATATTTTGCATCTTCCAATCTTGGATGGTCTGGGATGCAGTTTAGATATTTGTCGAGCTTATTCTTAAACACATCTACGCTCACTCCTGATATATTCCTCAGATGAGCTGGCAACGCATTGAATAGACGCTGCATTATCGATGCTGGTGCGTAGTGGATTAATGTTCTGTGTGCTTTCCTTATTTTTCCTGGTATAGTTTTGGGCACTATTAATCTACCTCTGCTTGCTCTTTCTGATATTTTAGTCCCATGATATTTTCTGTTATTCCTTCTATCTGTTTCCATGCCTGAATTATCATGTAGCGTTCTCTTCTCCTTTCTAGACTATATAATTTTAAGGATTGTAGTCTTTCCCAGTAGTCTAGGTCCTTAACTTCTTCTATTCTAGCTGTAAAGGACCTTTGTACACTCTCTATTTGTGCAATATCCTTTTGATAGTGTGGGTACCATATCATATTGCAATATTCAAGTGGACTACGAACATATGTTTTATAAAGCATAATCATGTGTTCAGCTTTTCTTGTTTTGAAGTGCCGTAACAACATTCCCATTTTTGCTTTACATTTTGCCAACAGAATGGCTATTTGATCATTGCATAACATGTTCCTATTCATCATCACACCAAGGTCTTTAACTGCTTCCTTATTTTTGATTGTCTCATTATTAGGTCCCCTATATGCATATAGCTTTCCTTCTCTGTCTCCATAATTTATTGATTCAAATTTATCAGAGTTAAATACCATCCTATTTACCTCTGCCCAATCATATACTTTGTTAAGGTCTCTTTGTAGAGCGTTCCTATCTTCATCACAAGTAATTTCTCTACTTATTCTTGTGTCATCAGCGAAACTACTCACTACCGAATCCTTAACATTACTGTCTATGTCTTCAATCATAATAACAAACAATATTGCAGCTAGCACCGTACCTTGTGGCACACGGATATTACCTTGGTTTCATCCGATTTCTCATCGTTTGCAATAACTATCTGTTTTCTGTTGTGTAAAAATTCTTTTAACCATCTTCCTACTTTATCTAACGATATTGTGTTTTCTCATTTTCTTTGCTAATATATTATGGTCTACTTTGTCAAAAGCTTTTTGCAAAGTCTAGATAAACCACATCTGTTTCATTTCCGCTTTTCATATTTTTGAATATGTTCTCACGGTGGACTAACAGTTGGGTTTGTGTACTTTTTCCGGGTACGAAACCGTGTTGTCCTATATTAAACAAATTATTTTTTTATTAAATGTTTCATAATATTTTTCTTCATTACCCTTTCATACACTTTCATAATATGTGATGTTAGACTCACAGGCCTATAATTACTTGCCTCTAGTCTGATCCACTTTTGAAAGTAGGGGTGATATATGCTAATTTGTGCTCATCATAAATCTTGCCTGTATCTACACTTTGTCTTAATAATGTTGCAAGTGGCTTTGCGATAGAATGAACTACTTTCTTTAACAAAATAGCAGGGACTCCATCCGGCCCTGCAGCAGCTCCATTTTTAATTTCATTAATTGCTGCACAATATCAGCTTCATTAATTTCTATGTCAGCTAAATATTCACTATTTTCGTCCCTTACTTCTATATCATTATCTTCATTATCTATTCTAGGGGTGAATTCTCTCCTTATATCGTTCTGCCAGTATGTTGCAAATTCCTTTTTTCATTCGTTAATCTCCCTTCAATTCTCAGAGGGCCTATTTCTATTCTTCTTTTATTCATCTTCTTCGCATATGAGTATAATAGTTTGGTTTTGCTTGATATTTAATAGGGTTTTTTCTTCCAAGTCCCGTTTTCATTTTCTTTTGATGATAATCTTTTGTTCTGCATTTTCTATCTTACTTTTTAGTTCTATAACTTTCCATGCATTTTTTTCTTTTGCAAGACCTTTTTTCCACTTTCTGATTTTCTGGAACAAGATCCTTCTGTCTCTTGGTATGCATGATGATGTTTACTTTTCTTCTTCGGTATATATTTATACACTATTTTCTCCAATATTTTATATAATATCTCCGTATTTACCCTTATGTCATCACTTACGAAAATGTTATCCCAATCTTTGTTTAATTCTTCATTAATTTCTGACCATTTTATATTTTTTACTGTAGAAGTTGTATTTTCCATATCCTTCCCACTTTTTCATTTCTTGCTTATCTCTATTTTCACTTGCTTTGGAATGAACTGTTAATTCTATGACATTATGATCTGAAATACTCGCATTATAAACTATTATTTCTTTAACATAATTCATCTCGTTCACAAATACTAGGTCTAAAGTATTTTCCTTTCTTGTTGGCAGGTGATTTATTTGTTGAATGTTGTATTCTAGTAGCATATCTAATAGCTTTTCAAATTGCCTCTTATCTTCTGCACTACTATACTCTCTTTTTTTATATGTATAAGTACAACCACAGTCTCCTATTCGTTCTTTCCATTCTACGAAAGGAAAGTGAAGTCACCAGATAGGAGAATAGTCCAGTCCTTGTGATTTCTACATATATCATCCAATTTTTCAATTATTAAGTCAAACTCTTTAGTAGCCTATTAGGAGGTCTATATATTACTATGTTCATCAATTTTTCAGATTCAAATTCTACCGCTATTAGTTCACATTCTGAGTTACTATATTTCTCATATATTTTTCCTTGTTTTTTGTCTTTCCCATATATTGCGGTTCCCCCTTGATTCCTATTTTTTCTATCTGATCTATAAGTTTGGAACCCTTTTATTTGATCATCATTCCCAGTCTCTTGGGAATACCAGGTTTCACTTATATTCATTATATCTATTTTCTTTTCATTTTGGGTTAGTTCTTCTAAGTACTCTATTTTTCTTTTTGAGTTACTCGTAACTAAACCCTGCGCATTCATCACTATGATGGTTTGCGTGTTTTCTCCTTCATTTAATATTGGTAGTAAGAGAGAGAGAGAGAGAGAGAGATGAGAGAGAGAGAGAGAGAGAAGAGAGAGAGATCTACCTTGATTACTTCAAACTTCGTTTTCACGTTTCATAGTTATTTGGCATTCACAAGCTCTCATTTAGTTTGGAGAGAGAGAGAGAGAGAGAGAGAGAGAGAGAGAGAGAGAGAGAGAGAGGAGATGCTTTTATAATTATAATTTCTGTTTCACATGGACTTACATCCACAGTCTCTCATGGAGAGGAGAGAGAGAGAGAGAGAGAGAGGAGAGAGATGAGAGAGGAGAGAGAGAGAGAGAGAGAGATGGCTTTATAATTTAAATTTCTGTTTCACATCCCCTGGACACTTACATCCACAGTCTCTCATGGAGAGAGAGAGAGAGAGAGAGAGAGAGAGAGAGAGAGAGAGAGAGAGAGAGAGAGAGAGAGAGGGGTGGCTTTATGATTATAAATATGTTTCACATTCCATGGACACTTCCATCCACAGTCTCTCATGGGAAGAGAAGAGAGAGAGAGAGAGAGAGAGAGAGAGAGAGAGAGAGAGAGAGAGAGAGAGAGAGAGAATATTGCTTTTTCTGAATGTATGTACAATCGAGACCTATAAAATTACCGGAACCAGAAACCAGCATGAAACATTATTATTTACCGCAGAAACTCACTCTTCCACTTGAGGACTAAGATTTCGCTGCACTAATGAAAACACAAGGTGTTTAACACCCTCAGAAAATCCCACTCCAGAGAAGCTCATTTTCCCAGCAAACCTAATCTGTCTTGTCTCCCTTTCCATAAACAACAAATTTCCTTATTATCTGAAACCTACAGATTACATTATTATTTTGCAAGTTTCGACACTGGCCCAAAGACTAGTTTTCTTACGTTATAATTGATGTTGAAAGATTGGTTGATTAAGATCTATCTGGCTTCAGAAATGTTCCCGTATTTTTTGAGACGTGAATCTTATATAAATCTACGTTAAACTATGGATATATTTTTGTGAAGTACGCTTTTACAGTGAGTGAATCAGTCAAATACCTTGAAAATATGCTGTTTAGTAATTCGCTCATTAACCTTTATCATTTATTACTCAGCAAATCACAACAGAATTCTTAAAGATATAGTCTTTATTAATCAACTTTTTGAATCAAAATAAAGTCGGTAACTAATTCAGTAACCTTAAAGATATATCACTCAGCAATTCACTCAAAAATCCAAAGAATATAGTCTCTAACCAATAACTTTTTACCACGAAAATATATCCTTCAGTAAGGCACCCATGACCCTGAAAATACAACACTTAGTAAAGCACTTAATTACCTGAAGGGAAATTGAGGAAATTCAACTCCACTCGCTTCCGGGAAAGACAATATTAGCACGAGAGAATTCCTATTTACTTACGACACGACTGGTTGCCAGGGTAAAAATGGTTCCTTTAAGCTATTATGATTTTATGCATAATTTATCTTGTTGGCTCTCTCGCGAATAAAATCAGCTGATGATTTTTCTTTCATTTTTCTAAAGCGTATTGGTTCTCTTAGGAAAATCTTGCAGATTTAGCA
Organism: Macrobrachium nipponense; assembly: GCF_015104395.2. Lineage (NCBI taxonomy): Eukaryota > Metazoa > Arthropoda > Malacostraca > Decapoda > Palaemonidae > Macrobrachium > Macrobrachium nipponense. The sequence goes on along the minus strand of NC_087216.1, from coordinate 23,511,529 downwards.
AAGGGAATTTATTTAAGTACAACCACCAACTCATTTTAATTAATGATAATATGCGAGAGAGTATATCCTACATATGTATGTATGTATGTATGTTCATAATCGCCAAAATTAACAGCTCTTGTCTCTGTAAATTAACTAATATTCATTAAGGCCCAAATATAACACTATGCCATATTGGAGATCAGAATAGCACATGCATTTCTGGATATAAAAATATTAGGTGTATAGTAATTATATTATATAATTAGCGAACGGTTATGTATTATGACAACTGGTGTACGATTGTGAATTTAAATGACAGGTGTGAAGCTATAAACAACTAACGTCCCATTATAAACTATTTGCGTTTCTTTACAGATTAAAATCCCTCATTTAACATCATAGAATACAACTTTGGTGAACAATTACAATTTACCATTAAATTTAAAACAACCTTTGCATGATTGTAAACCAAAGAACTTTCAGTACAATTTCCTACTGAAGGTGATTTACAGCCTAACGTCCTTCTCCGGCCCAGGCCCGAACAAACCGAGAAGTATGTGGAAGAGAGGAGTTTCAGGCTTTGTTTTTAAAGGAACAAAAGTTCCTTGAGTACTTATGTTTAACGGAACAAAAGTTCCTTGAGTACTTAGTTTTTAACGGAACAAAAGTTCCTTGAGTACTTAGTTTTTAACGGAACAAAAGTTCCTTGAGTACTTTGCTTTTAAAGGAACAAAAGTTCCTTGAGTACTTTGTTTTTAAAGGAACAAAAGTTCCCTGAGTGCTTTACTTTTAAAGGAACAAAAGTTCCTTGAGTACTTTATTTTCAACGGAACAAAAGTTCTTTGAGTCATGGAAAACAAGAGCACGGGGAAAATTCCAATGCTTGGGAGCAGATATGAAGACAATCCATAGAGACAATCCCAGTCGGCGAACCGAGTAAACCCGAGGATGACCCATTTCCACGTATAGGGGAATTAGCTCCTCCTCCTGTGAGGTAGAACATGGCAACCTCCTTGCCAAGGGACAACAAGAAGTATCGATCGAGCTTCTGACGAAACGCAAAACGACAAACAACGCCTCCACAGAGCGACGAGGGTCGTAGTACACAGACAACAGACGGGAACGATCTGATCGTATTTTTTTGTTCTGCTTTTTCTTGAGGGCTAGAACTTCCTAGTTATGTGTCTGGGTCTGTTATACAGACATCGATAGACCTACATTGTCGTTAATCATATACAGTGCACTGACATCGTTTAACTACAGCAGGATATGAACAATGTCTTGTTAAGCCTATATATATGTTTTTTAACGATTACAGGGTGCTCTATAAGCAAGAGGCCGTGCTGACAAGAGGCCAGCCTAATCTAAAACAACGACATGGCAAGCACAAAATTCACCAGACAAAAGTCCTTAAAGGAATGAACATTATAAATGCCTTATCAAGCAAGGCATACGAGCCAGACGTTTAGCGGTTTGAAACTTACGCTAGGACTCGAAGCCAGGCCTGTGGGCTAAAGTTTGTGGAGGTTAGAACTCTAGGACAGAGAGCAGAGCTAATAAGAGCCCAGCGTTTTGCAGCTTGATACTTTAAGAGTTACACACACACACACACACACACAAACGCGTACACATACACACACAAACGCGTACACATGTACACACGAACAGCTTTCAATAAAGAATGAATAAGATGGAAAATTTTAATCATAGTCTTTCTGCCAAAAAATAAACAGACATTTACAAATCAAAATTACACAAATGCAACTCGTGAAAACTGTCCAAAATTCCCATAGATAGAGACTGAAAGAATAAGGACGTTAAAAATAACATTAGAATAACGCAAGGAATAGGTCAAACATAAAAACTTAGCCACAAGAAAAAGAAGCAATCGTCCAGCGTCGTAAAAATTTCAAGAGTTGGAAAGATTTTCCCGTCATGGGAAAATCGATCATTCTTGAAAATACACTTAGAGTCATCACCATCTCATTTGCGGGTACAATCTCAACGGGTGGGGACGGAGACGAGAGAGGAGGAGAGAGTGAGAGGAGAGAGAGAGAGAGAGAGAGAGAGAGAGAGAGAGAGCTTAACCAAACGACGTCCATAAGGCTTACTAGTCTAAGACTCACAATGGGAAAAGGGATCTTGCGTGTCAAATCTGGAGGAACACTCGTCAGTCTTTTCGATTACCTGCGTGCAAATCACATATGTGACTTGGGCAAGATCTCCCTGCATTCTCCTCTTCGTATTTTACTACGAGAAAACTACTGCGCAAGCTTTCAGTTTCTCTTTATTTGAAGACTGTGGCCACTTTCGTATTCTACATGCGGAAGTTATTTATTTTTAGTTTTGTTACCCCTTGGCTATGATATCTCCGTTAATTTGTCATGTATTACTGCGAGAAAGGTTTTAGCTTTAGTTCCGTCCACCCTTTTGTATAGATATATATATATATATATATATATATATATATATATATATATATATATTATAATATATCGAGCTACAACCGTCCTTTAATATCTAATTCGCTCTACCTCGGAAATTAATATATTTTCATATATGCTTAACCGAAGGGGAATTTTTTCTCGATAATAGATTTGCCTGGACCAGGGCGCGAACCTATGGATCCTTTCAAACCCAGGAACGTCAGTGAAGCGTTTACCTACTACACCACCGCGAGAGGCTTCACTGACGTTCCTCCTGGGTTTGAAAGGATCCATAGGTTCGCGCCCTGGTCCAGGCAAATCTATTATCGAGAAAAAAATTCCCCTTCGGTTAAGCATATATGAAAATATATTAATTCCGAGGTAGAGCGAATTAGATATTAAAGGACAATTGTAGCTCGTATATGTATATGAATCACGGAAATGTGATATGACTTATATATATATATATATATGAAATCTCCGTTCATTTGTCATATATCATTGCGAGGAAGAGTTTAGCTTTAGTTCCGTTACCCCTTAGATATGAAATCACTGCTTCGTCATATATTACTCCAAGAACGATATTGGTTTTAGTTCCGTCACCCCTTCGATTTAATGTGAACTCTCCATCATATTTTCCTACTTCACTCCAGGGACGATTTTGACTTTAGCCTCGTTACCCCTTGAACATGAAGTCTCTTGGACATTCCATATATTCTACTCTAAGAAGATTATGGTCTTAGTCCCGTATCCCCTTCGCTGATGCAGAGAGAGAGAGAGAGAGAGAGAGAGAGAGAGAGAGAGAGAGAGAGAGAATGGGGACCTCCATTAAAACTTGTCATCGGTGTTAAAAGAGCGAGCGATCGAGTCGATTGAATGTAAATCCTTCCGAGGTATTGAAAGGAGATAGAGGAGATCCGTGCATTCAAGGTCTAGACGAGATATCTATCTATCTACTCGGTGAAAGAGACGTAAAGACGGTCTTACACCCTAGATGTATACAGACGAACGTGCATAAAAGGTGAGCGTTCCATTCGTATGCATTTTTATGTGAGTGTGCGCCTCTTCTGTTAATAATGTATGATACCCAAGTCTATGGGGGATTTGGCATAGAGGCGTCTTTGAGAGAAAGACAGGATGCCGGGGAAGCTTAGCGAAAGTGTATTTATGATAAGTGCTTGAAATATTCCGGCTGCTTGGGTGAGTCTTATACTGTTTTAGCCAAAGAGTGGCTTGTTACCTATCTAACATTTTATGGGAATATTCAATCTTTGACTTTGTTGTTAAACTTATGTGTACTTACGAGTGGTTTCTTATATCTTTGAAACAGACGGTTCTGGCAAGGAACTATGGGGGTGACCGAGGAAGTCCCGATGGGAGAAGAGACATTTGGTGTGACTAAATACTTTTTAGACATTTTGATAGTGGGGTAACTTGAGTTAAGTTAGTCTGTGAGACCTAATTGATTTACTGTTTTTTCGTAAATGTATTTTTTATAATGCAACTCTCTCATTTTGATTACCTGTTAGAGTAGAGATGAGAGACCGAGAGAGCGAGAGAGGAGAGAAGGAGAGAGAGAGAGAAGAGAGAAGAGAGAGGAGAGAGAGAGAGAGCGGTCGCTTGGCGAGAGAGAGAGAAAGAAGAGTCGCGAGCCGCTGGTTGCTTGGGAGAGAGAAAGAGATTTGTGTGTTTGCCTGACGCTCGGAGTTACACGTTTACCAAATGAATGATGAGGATCATATCCTCATTGCATATATATAGCTGTGTATATATAAATACACACATATATATGTACATATATATGTATTTTATACATAATAGATAGATATATAATTGATATATATAGATGTGCGTGTTTGCCAAAATAAACAGTATAATTAGAAAAATAAGACAGTGCGAAAGTGCATACAGTACAGACACACATTCACACACACGTCATACACACACACACACACATATATATATATATATATATATATATAATATTATATATATATATATATACATATACATATATATATATATATATACATATAGTGTATATATATATATATATATATATATATATATACACACCTGTGTATATATAAATACACACATATATAGTACATATATATGTATATACATAGATAGATATATAGTTGATATATATAGATGTGCGTGTTTGCCCAAATAAACAGTGTAATTAGAAAGGAATAAGACAGTAAGAATGTAAAAAAAAAAACTAAATAAATAGATAATCAGTCTAGTAGGAATTACCCGGGTTAATGATAAAAACCTCAGGTGAGAGCACCTCCAACAACAACAACAAAAACAAAAGCTAAATCAGACAGAAAGCGACATTTAATTAAACGCAATAACATCTGCCCTTGTCTACAGCCTCTCGCAGAATGGCATCTATTGTCCTTAGCCGTTTACAATAGTGAGAGACTTTAGCAAACCTGTTTGTCCTCTTCAGAATGCATTAAAAGTGGAAATCGTATGCCTGCTGACAACAGACTTTCCCCTCACTCAACACCGACGCATGCGCAGATGGGAAGATAGGATCATGAAAGCTTCAGCAAACGAACTTGTAAGCAGTCACTCAGCTCGGTAAATAGTCCATGCTTAGTCTAAACAGATGATCTCCTGGTGGTGGTGGTGGCGTGTTCATGCGCGCAGGTGCATAATACAATGTAAATAAACCTTGTTTATTCCTTGGGAGAAATTGCAGAAGAGGAAAGAGTTCATTCATACTAGCTGAAAACCTCAAGTCAAAACGGAGTAATTGTTCAGGACCAACCTTGTATGTACACGTAAATAAATAAAACGGAACAGGTTAATGAAGAGAGAGAGAGAGAGAGAGAGAGAGAGAGAGAGAGAGAGATAAGGAATGCAGGTTGCCTTGGTAGCCAAGTACTCTGACTTGGGATATCTTTTCTCTATGTTTGTGTATGATCGTCGGTGCGTGTGATACGTCCGTGAGGAAATATAGACTAACTATTTTAGCTCTTGCATCCTCTTCTACATCAAGCCTCACATAAACTGTATCTTCATCTACGTCTTTATTTAGCTTCTCTTTATTTGTCTGAAGATTCTGCAGACATTCGTGTTGACATCAAAATCATTCTGCTTCTGAGAAGGACTTCAATAACATACTTTCTCTTCTTTGTTTTCGTCTAAATTATTTATTTGAACTCAACAGGTAATATTTGTATTCAGAATTCCTTATTTTTTCGATTCGTCTGAGGTTAAGTGATTAAAAACAATCTTTTATTATGAGTATTCATTGAAAATTCACAATCATTGATTCAACTAAGCATCTTGCTACTTTTTATCTAAATTTCACGGCATGATTTGTGTCAAACCATAAAATTAAGACAATTATAGATTAATATCATAGCTAACTATTTTAATCTCTTTTCGGAAAGATAATTTTTATTTTTGTTTTTTCAAGCTTCCACACTGACGATCACCTCCAAAGATTTTCGATAACACGTCTGGTTGATAACTATTGCTTCCTCGTGCCAACCATTTCTTTTGGCCAACATTTTTTCCTTGTTTTCGAACACAAAATATTATGTCTTAGGTTTCGTGCACGCTTTGTTGAATGTCAGTCCAGAATATGTCAACTATACTCATCCTTTAACTTTCATTATTGTTATTTTCTTTAATATTTTTTTTAATGAGTGCATTCGCTATCCACTGTATGAGCATAAATTCAACCGTTGATAAATGACTGGCTCCTACGTGCAAATTTATAGTTTTTTTTCGTTTTCATTCTTTCAATTACTCTAACGTTTCTTTCTTGATTTCCTGGTACATGAATAATATCAACAATAATCAATTCACGTATAGTTCAAAGTTATTTCATCAATGTCTCTAGAACTAAATGTTTTTAAACAATCCTTAGCAACAATATTCCTTTTCCACAGAAAGAATTCTGGTTCAAAAATAATGTAACTTATAATCATCCTTCGCTGCCAATCTGTGACCCTTTGGTGAATCCCAAATCTTTTGCTCTGAGGAACATCTGCCCAATCAAACTTTGCGATATTTAAAAAAGAAAATTTTCGTATTTTCTTAATTACTTCAGATTTTCTTTTGGGGCGGGGCTGGTGGGGGATTCTATTTTCTTTTTCTTTTGACATATGAGCAGACGACATTATTATGGATCTGTCCTGTGCATATATGTTTGTAAGTGCTGAAGTGTTCGGTATCATTCTGGTCTTGTCTTGGGGGACCAGCGTTCGCCTCCCGTCAGGGGCGAATAAGCAAGGCTGCCTACCAGTGGTTACCACCGTGAGTGACGTCATGGTGGGGAGTTGGGGTTACCTGGCTGACGTCAGCCTGAGAAGCAATAGCTTTTGGGGGAGGACTCAAACTGACGACTTTGATTTTGACTTTTTTGTGTAAATGACCGCGTTTTTAGTTCACTGGCTCTTATATAGAAACGTTTTTAATCTGGTTTACACCATGTACTTTTATAATTTAGGTATATTGCATATATGGTCAGGGGCTGAAAAAAGCATTATTATTATTATTATTATTATTATTATTATTATTATTATTATTATTATTATTATTATTATTATTATTATTATTATCCTTTTCAAAAATGACAATAAGATTACCGTTATTTAATTCAATTGCAAAATCAGCTTGTCATGTCGAATTATAACCTTTCACATCTACTTAATTTAGTTCACATGTAAAATAAGGATGTCATGTCAAATGGATGTTTATCACCCAAAGCTTACCATCACTTCAATTCAAAAGTAAAATAATCATGCCACGTCGAATTATAATCTTTCACATCAACCTTCCTATCAATTAAATTCACATTTAAAATAAGGATGTCATGTCAAATTTTCATATTTTACCTAAAGCTTTCCATCACTTTAATTCAAATACAAAATAAACATGTCAGTCAAACAATTATTTTTCACATTAAACTTCCTGTCATTTGAATTCAGAGACGTAAAATAACCAAGTCATAACAGAAAATAACTTTCCACCTTAGCCTTCCTAAAACATTAACCCACACATGAGATAGTTATATCATACAACGTTATCATTTCCCCAGAAATGAGTCAGGTTTCCCAGATTTATTCACCAGACTGGGTCGTTGTAGGAGGAGATTGCCCCCGCTTGGCTTTCACGGCAACTTTGATTCTTTGTATAATTGTGGCATAATGAAGTTATGGTAATGGATCTATGTTAATGAGGTACCGTCGGAGCACTGACGAACTCTGTGGAACATACATTGAGGAACTCCGTGGAATATACATTGAGGAACACCGTGAAATATACATTGAGGAACTCCGTGGAATATACATTGAGGAACTCCGTGGAATGTACATTGAGGAACTCCGTGGAATATACATTGAGGAACTCCGTGGTATATACATTGAGGAACTCCGTGGAATGTACATTGAGGAACTCCGTGGAATGTACATTGAGGAACTCCGTGGAATATACATTGAGGAACTCCGTGGAATATGTATTGAGGAACTCCGTAGATTATACATTGAGGAACTCCGTGTAATATACATTGAAGAACACCGTGGAATATGCATTGAGGAATTGAGGAACTCCGTGAAATATACATTGAGGAATTGAGGAACTCCGTGGAATATACATTGAGGAACACCGTTGAATATATATTGAGGAACTCCGTGGAATATGTATTGAAGAACTCCGTAGATTATACATTGAGGAACTCCGTTTAATATACATTGAAGAACACCGTGGAATATGCATTGAGGAACACCGTGGAATATGCATTGAGGAACACCGTGGAATATACACACACACATACACACATGTTGAATGAAATATGCATTTGAGTAATTTTCTGTGATAAGAGAAATATGAGATTAGGGAAAATATCATAAAAATAACTCGCAAATTTATGATATTGGATTAATCGTTGAAGACTAAGTCTATCTAGGGAGAACAGTCGAAATTTCAACCCGGTTTGTCATATATAGATGCATATGCATTTGAAGCTGAACTAAACTGATGGAATAGTTGCTATGTTCAACACAGTGTAGCTATTTTGGGAAAAGGCAGAAAGTCATTTTAATTATTATTATTATTGCCAAGATCCTAGCACAACACACACACACACACACACACACTGTCGTGGTAATCCCGAGACACAGGCATGGGGTGTATAGATCCTCTGAAATCCTAGGATAATTGACCTGGAGAAACAGTGCATTCGGAGTGTCTCAGGACTTCGCACGAATTATTATTTTTTGTGGGTACTGTACACACGCACACACACAAATATATATTTGTATACATATATATATATATATAATATACTATATATAAATATACATATATATATATATAATATACGTATATATATATTATATATATATATAAATATATATATATATATATTGTAGATTATATAAATATCGAGCTACAATGTCCTTTAATATCTAATTCGCTCTACCTCGGAATTAATATATTTTCATATATATTTAACCGAAGGGGAATTTTTTTTTCTCGATAATAGACTTTGCCTGGACCGGGCGCGAACCCATGGACCCTTTCAAATCCAGGAACGTCAGTGAAGCTTTTACCTCTTGCGGTGGTGTGGTTGATAAAAGCTTCAGAGACGTTCCTGGATTTGAAAGGCTCCATGGGTTCGCGCCCGGGTCCAGGCAAGTCTATTATCGAGAAAAAAAATTCCCCTTCGGTTAAGCATATATGAAAATATATTAATTCCGAGGTAGAGCGAATTAGATATTAAAGGACATTGTAGCTTGATATATGTATATGAATCACGGAAATGTGATTTGACTTATATAATATATATACATATAGTATATACATATATATATACATACATACATACATACATATACGCACCAGTTATACAATAGTCAGAAGAAAATATATACAAAATTATACGTTCTTGTAAAACGCAAATAAAACAATAAGTAACGTGCAATTAGAAAAATATACACAACCAAATGCAGCTGTATATCCTACTGTAAACACAAATAAAGCAATGCACACACCCAGTATAATACAAACACACTTACAAAAGGAATGCATTCACGCATGCACAGCCTCTTTCTCTCACACTCACTCACACACACACACACACGCATAGCGACACAGGCACAGGCATATTTCAACATTATTTTGAAACTCCGTCGGAAGGAATTGGGAGCAAGAGAGTGCCAGGCCATTTGCGGTTTATTCCACCATTCCAGGCAGGCTGGAAAGCTGCCTGGAAAGGTGGAATGGACCCTAAAAGGCCTCGTTGAGACTAGTGCCTCTTCCTCGCCTTCATTCCTGCCATCCCTCCTTCCTTCCTGATTTAGAAATATTACTCCCTTGAAGCGTCAGGCCACAGTTTCTTGACTTTATTTAGTCAAGAATAGCATGCAAACAGCACAGACAACACACAGATATATATATATATGTATATATATAGTATGTATATATATATATTATTAACTTTTCCATTTATCTTTCTTGTAATGAATGATCTAGTATTTTTGTACTTCTGTTATATCTTTCGAATGAACCCCATAGTCTTTGGAAGCTTGAATTTCAGGGCAATAGCCGCTTTGGTGGGCTTGTTCCGGATGAATAGGGTTCATCTTTTTTTATAATAATAATAATAATAATAATACATCAATAATACATTAATAACTAATTAATAAAATAATAAAAGTAATAATAACAATAACTATATGTATCATTGTATTTAAAGTTTTGTGTGCATATAGAAATATACATAATATATATATATAATATATATATATATATATATACATATATATATAAAACTTAAAAGAGTTTGAAGTGCTACTCTCAATATGATAATCAGCATTTCTCCTCAGAATAAAAAAATAATAAATAAAATAAAATAAAATATAAAATGAAATAAAAGCAAGACTTCCGATCGTAACTATACTCTGTTTTTTTCATCTGTCCAGCCGCCTGGTGGTGTTTTTGTTTGGTAACACTGCGTCCAGGGCTTTAGATAGTTACATTCAACAATTATAATAATATCCTATTTCGAATATTAACGGTGGTAATTCGCATACAGTAAATTATTAAAACGCTTTTCAGTTACTAATGTACACTCAGATATCCTTTTATTTACCTAAAACTTACAATTAGCGTAACTATCTAAAGCCCGGGACGCAGTGTTACCATACAAAACACCACAGGCGGATGGACAGATGAAAAAAAACAGAGTATAGTACAATCACGCAAGTACCATGGAATAAATGCAAGCAAGCAAGCAAGCATATACACTAGCCAACGAATTAAAGATTAAAGCCGTCATACACACACACACACACACACAAATGAATTATGTAGAATCTTTTTGAAGGATCGTCGACAAAGTAAGGTCACTTTTAATGATTATGGTTCATAACGCTACTCTACTAATTAGAGAGATTGACGTGTGATAATGGAAGAATAAGTGAACTATTATTCACTACAAATTGAAGTACACACACACACAACATGGATGACTCTCCTTCATTAATTAACAAACAAATAGGGAAGGGATAATTGCATATTTCGTGGTCAAGGCTTAAAGAAACCCAGCGGCCGCAGCTCAAGGACCCAGACGGGAATCGGACGCAAAAACCTCCAGAAAGGGACGAAAGGAGCTGACCCTAGACGTCTACTGCATTCTAGAGTACTTGTTGTGAGCCTGTCTTCGAAATCCACTTACACTCCAGGAAACAGAATTTCAGGAACAATTTCATCGACGGTTTCCACTTCCTTTTCCTGTTTCTCTCTCTCTCTCTCTCTCTCTCTTCCTTATTCTTCTTCTAACTCTTGGTATATACGCCCCTCTTCATGTTCACCAAAGGCATCTTCCTCCTTCCTTCCCCTCTTCCCCGTCTTGTTTTTCTTCTTCTTCTCATCCTTCTTCTTCTTCTTCCTGGTATGTACCTGGGAATCCATAAACTCCCACTTAGGTTATGAAAAAAATCAATTCAGGCCGACCAAGAGTTAAGAGAAAATCCATAATGGCGTTAGTGTTGCCGCATCGGCTGGTTGGATACCGAGGACGGAGACAATTTCCTCCACGACGTCGGAAAGATGACGTTTGCGTGCGCGCGCGAGGGCGCGTGTGAGTGCTTGTGGTGGTTGCGTGTGCGTTTGTCTACGAGTATGTGTAACAACCTTCCTCTCTGGCCACAGGGGCATGGGATTGACCAGGGGAGGGGTGGGGGAAGGGGGCAAAGGCTTAGGTTGAAATTGAGATTGAGATGAGCGCATCGACAGCCGTAATCTTGTTTACCCTCAGATCACAAGAGCTGACCGAATCCCTTTTCCCCTCGACCCCAATCGTTTTAGTTTTCAGTTTTTCCCCCTTTTCGGATTCTGTCCCACCGGCAAGGCTGTTTGGTTGTATCACTCGCGCTTTAAGGTAAAATCGGTACAAACGAAATTGTTTAGAAGTAAAATAAATTCAAATTAAGTTATAAATTTTTGTGAAAATATATTCTATGGCAAAGAATTGTCATATATTTTTATTTCTGTCAAAAGTTTCGTGACAAAACTGGCTATTGTATTTTGCTTCAGGGAACTTTCCTTGTAGTTCATTTGATTTTTTTTATTCAACTAATAATACTAATTTAGTTTATTTTCTTCAGTTAACACTAATTAATTTGCGTTTTTTCTTCATCTAGCAATAGCTAATTTTGTTTTTATCCTGCTAACAATATTCAATTTTGTTTTCACCTGAGGAATACATATATCTCTTTCACCTGGCGATAGTTAACTAATTTTTCGGCTAACAACTTTTAATTTTGTTTTATTCTTCAGCTAAATTTACTTTAGTATCTTTTTACCTCCAGTTAACAATAATGAATTTTGTTGGCCGTCTGTTTCCACTTGTAACTTATTTGGAACATCCTGCTTTAGTCAGAACATATGCTTAGGAGTTTTTATTTTTTTTTTCCTCAAAGCATTTTAACCAACGACCCAGAATTCTAAACTCGCGTAGAGCAACCCGGATGGAGTTTTATTTATTATTTATTTATATATTTATTCATATGCATTCACGGAATGAGTTTAGATTCCGGAGTGTCCGATAAATGGTGTAATGGACAATTAAAAAAAAATCTAATACTACAAGACAGAATTAAACCATTGTTAGTCTTTTCCTTTTTAGTCTTAAGACTTTCTGAAACACTGGGTCTGAAGTTATTATTATAAAGATAATTATTACAAATAATTCGTATTAACACATCGAAGGAAACATATACAAAATGTGTAATTTCGCTCTTGGAGAACTTGACGAATCTCTAATTCAGTACTTCAGAATAAAATAAACCAATTCTTGATGGAAATCAGTTTTTGTCAATTTGACAAAACCGCCAATAACCCATTAACAGCATTCCAGGAATGAGTAAGGTGTGTCCAGGAGATTCTGACAAATCTATAATTTAATATGTCAGAATAAGGGAAAACAAATAATCTTGATGAAAAATAGTTTACGTCAATTCGACAAAACCACAATTTACCCACAATCACCTCCTAATGGATTCTTTATCAGTATTATTGAATAAAGAATTGATCCAAGATACAAAAACATCCAAAAATGCTCTTCATCATAACCCACACGAACAAAGCGACTCTGAAATTACGACATCACGATCTCCCACTTGAACAGATGGACACCCGATGAAATTGGATACGAGAATGGCGTACGAGGAAAATTCCCGCCTAATATTTGAAAAGTCCCCGTCATGGACGCGGCCACTAATACGAGAGCGACAAAAAACACCTCGTCGTATTAGGGAATAAAGAGTTCTGGCTTTTCAGACATCGAAATTGATGCCGATCGCACTGCAATTGTTGAAGGACGACGTCCGTGAACGGAGAGAGAGAGAGAGAGAGAGAGAGGAGAGAGAGAGAGAGAGAGAGAGAGGGAACCTTTTATCAGAGACTCGTGAAAATATAAGATCAAGAGGTTCAAAATACAGGGTGTCCTTAAATTCCCAGTACCATTCAGAGCAACAAATACTTCTAATGGTACTGGGACTTTATGGACACCCTGTAGTATGCTAATTCAAGACGAATTTTGAAAGTGATAATCACCTGACGAACAGTCGTGCTTTAAGAATTCCTTCGACAATAAATCTGTTAACATTTTGGTTTTTAATATTGAAACTATCACCCAATTATCTACTTATTTATGCACGAAAATATTTGCGAATTAATTGCACCCTCCCATCACCAATAAATGAGACGAAAGCCCCTACGTACTCAACAAGAGAGAGAGAGAGAGAAAGAAAAGAATAATTCAATTCATCCATCCATCTATCTCCAACAATCTTTGAGAAAAATCCAGCCAGAGAAAACGGCAATACATCCATAGTTAAGAAAATACTAGTTCTTAGCCACTGCGCATGCTCAAAGCATCCCGGCAAATGTAAACAAAGACTGAGCTGTCCTGTTCCCCATCTCGATTTTGAACGAAAATTCCCTCTCACTCTCCCTCTTTCTCTCTCTCTCTCCCCCTCTTTCTCCCTCATACAAACACGCGCAAATTTCCACTCTGGCTAAAATGGTTAGGAAGCGAATTGGCGATTAATTACTCAAATATAAAGTCCATTAGCGGTAATGGAGAGGGTATGACTTGGGCGCGATAGTGTTTCGCCCACCTGCGCGCTCGGCGGGAAATCAGCCCAGGAGGGAATTTGATACTAAATCTTTACTCTCTCTGCTTATTTCTTTTACTTCTCTCTCAGTTAACATTTAAGTTCGTAACCTTTATTTTTTTTTATCCTAATGACTTCCTTCGCTCCTCGCTCGTATTTCTGATTCACGTCCGTAAATCTTTTTTTTTATCCTTCCTATTTCTTTCACTCATTTCTCTGGTTCCTGATTTGCCCGTCATCCCTTGATACCTGAAGAATCAAAGTCCATCGATCTGTTTGTGTTTTCAATACTTCTCGGAAGTAATAGAACGCAACCACAGACGCCTTTCTAGCACTCACACACTAAGATTCACTCAAGAAAACGAAACCTCACCTCAACCTCTGCTTCGGAAAAAGCGAAGACGACGTCCCGGGGTTTATTGGATAGCGACTCCGGATGAAACGGAAGATATAGACAGGACTGGGGGGTGGGGGAGGTGGAAGGACGGGATGGAGATTGGGGGGAGGAGAGGAGGTAATAGAGAAGTGAGGCCTAAGTTGGGAAATAAGGCTTTCATTGCCTCTTAAAAGGATGACAGTCAGGAAGAAAAACTCTCTCTCTCTCTCTCTCTCTGTATATATATATATATATATATATATATATATATTATATATATATATATATATATATATACAGAGAGAGAGAGAAGAGAGAGAGAGAGAGAGAGAGTAGGAAAGGTTCTAGAGTGTGCCTAACATGACTATTCGGACATATTACCTACTGAAATTAGGATGTCAGCCACAGTCGACGAACAATCGGGTACACATAATTCCCATCTAAGGTCAAGAGGTAAAAATTTTTTTTTTTTTTTTTTTTTGTTTTTTTTTTTTTTTTTTTTTTTTTTTTTTTTTTTTTTTTTATGGCCCAAGTTGCTTCCGTCACGTTTAGCCTTCCCGGATCGATCTCTGGATTTTTTTCTTATTGTAAGACGTGGATAGTAACCACTGTACCACAGGAATGAAATATATATATATATATATATATATATATATATATATATATATATACATATATATATATATATATGTGTGTGTGTGTGTGTGTGTGTGTGTGTGTATGTACATGTGTGTGTGTCCCTCTGCCAAGAGACTGAAAAGTAGCTACATCATCTAATGTTTGTACATCCCAGACAAAGAGGATAAAAAACAGGAGTAAATCTCAACAAAAGAAATAAAAGAAAAGAGGCTCTTCAAGTAATATGAACTTGTATTTTTTTATTTCGCGAGAGAGGAAGAAAATACCCTGGGATTCCTCGAGGAAGAAAAGACGACGGAGAGAATGTTCTCCTCTTGTTCATTAAATAACAAAAGAACATGAAAGAGCGCACCTAGGCTACCTACGGAAGAAGATGAAAAAAGCGGGTCTTGAAGGCCCCACCACTGGCTGGCCGGGGATGAGGGAGGGAGGGAGGGAGGGGAAGGGGAGAGGTCCTCCCAAGCCTCTCTTATGAACAGAACCTCCCCAGAATTCTTCTGGTTAGTCTCTCAGTCCCCCAGCAAGAGGAAGAGCGGGGGGAGGGGGGCGAAGACCTCGTCTACGGGAGGTCGTATGAACCCTTGTGATTAAATTCCTCAAAAGAAACATTTCCAGGTAAAACTCGCCCTGACTTTTGCCTTTGACAAAGAACGGAAGGAGACCGAGGTATATTATTATATACAAAAATAAAAGACACCCAGAGTTGTAAATCACTGGAGGTTCCCAAAGTATAAAGGACTGGAGACCAGTGAAGAGAAATACTGCTGAAGTTTTCAAAAAATAAAAAATAAAAAAAATAAACTTTATGAAAGTTGTGGCAATATTTCAAAGTCTCTAAGTAATGCTACCTTGTCTTTTTTTATATATTTTTCTATTCTCTCACAAAGGACTGGATAATCTCGTAAAGTGGAAAAATAACTCGCGTCACAGACAATATTAAAGTTTAAGTATATCACTTTTATGACCGTGGATTCGACCATATTGTCTGGAGATATATATATGAGGAGCTGAACTAAAGAGGCAATATACGATTTAATTATATATCTGTCTGAGGATTCATAATATCTGAGCGTGAACCCGGTGACGGGTTGAAGCATTAAATAATACTGTACTTTTAACAAATTATGCAAAATTGCGACGTTTAAAGAGCTTTTCACGTCTGAGAACTTGACATATTTATACCCTTGATAACTGACTACCAAAAACGCATGACTGAAAATCCTATGTTACTTGAACTGAAAAATGTAGAGTGGACAAATTTTGGTATCTAGCACAGATCTTGGCCTTATTAGTAGTCAGGTGCTTTAGAGAGAGAGAGAGAGAGAGAGAGAGAGAGAGAGAGAGAGAGAGAGAGAGAGAGACCCAAAAGGTCTTTAGTCCTAATAATAGCCACTAGTATAATTTTTTTAATTAGACGACACACAATTATTATTATTATTATTAAATTTATATATATATATAATTATTATTAAATAATTTTATATTTATTTTATATATATAATATATTATATAATAGTATATATATATATATATATATATTTTATTTTTTTTTTTTTGCTCTATCACTCTCCTCCAATTCGACTGGGTGGTATTTATAGTGTGGCGTTCCGGGTTGCATCCTGCCTCCTTAGGAGTCCATCACTTTTCTTACTATGTGAGCCGTTTCTAGGATCACACACTTCTGCATGAGTCCTGAAGCTACTTCAGCCTCTAGTTTTTCTAGATTCCTTTTCAGGGATCTTGGGATCGTGCCTAGTGTTCCTATGATTATGGGTACAATTTCCACTGGCATATCCCATATCCTTCTTATTTCTATTTTCAGGTCTTGATACTTATCCATTTTTCCCTCTCTCTCTTTTCAACCCTGATGTCCCATGGTATTGCGACATCAATGAGTGATACTTCTTGATTTTGTCAATCAACGTCACGTATGGTCTATTTGCACGTATCACCCTATCTGTTCTGATACCATAGTCCCAGAGGATCTTTGCGTGATCGTTTTCTATCACTCCCTCAGGTTGGTGCTCGTACCACTTATTACTGCAAGGTAGCTGATGTTTCTTGCACAGGCTCCAGTGGAGGGCTTTTGCCACTGAATCATGCCTCTTTTTGTACTGGTTCTGTGCAAGTGCCGGACATTCGCTTGCTATGTGGTTTATGGTTTCATTTTTCGTATTGCACTTCCTACATATGGGAGAGATGTTATTTCCATCTATCATTCTTTGAACATATCTGGTTCTTAGGGCCTGATCTTGTGCCGCTGTTATCATTCCTTCAGTTTTCTTCTTGAGCTCTCTCCTCTGTAGCCATTGCCATGTGTCATCGCTGGCTAGTTCTTTAGTCTGTCTCATGTATTGTCCACGCATTGGTTTGTTGTGTCATTCCTCTGTTCTGTCTGTCATTCTCCTGTCTCTGTATATTTCTGGGTCTTCGTCTATTTTTATTAGTCCTTCTTCCCATGCACTCTAGATTATTATTATTATTATTATTATTATTATTATTATTATTATTATTATTATTATTATTATTATTCAGAAGGTGATCCCTATTGACATGGAAAAAGCCTACCACAGGTGGCATTGATTAGAAATCCAAACTTCCAAAGAATGTAGTGTCCATTTGAAAGAAGTCGCAGAAGCTAACAGGAAATACACACAGAAGAGATCAGGTATTACAAGAGAAGAGAAAATACAGATGAAATAATAAATCAATAGACATAGAGATCAAAATGTAAATAAATGATTAAAGTATGAGGTGCTTTGTCTGGTAGTAATGCATCACACCTTCGCTTGAACTTTAGAGGTTCCAATTGCGCAACATGATCATTGCGCACAAAACACATTAATCAAATCAAACTAAATGTAAAAAAAGATTAAATTTAGACGGTGGATATCTATATCTCGTGGTAATACCTTCTTGAAAAATGCAAAGTGACCAAATCATTTTCCAACAGCTCCCAGATTTAATCGGTCTGATTATTATCTTCGTTATCTTCCATGGCCGCGTTTTCGGATTAAAAAAAAATAGTTCGACGATTTTCCGCTTCATCGGAACGTTTACCATAACTTGAGTCGAAATGGGATATAAAAAGGCCCTTTATTAAACTTTAATAATAATGGAATTTTGGATTCGCTGAAAGGTTCTCAGAAATGGACCCTAGAATTTTTTAACGGAGACCGAAAAGATTTGCGTTATCGATAAATTGTTGTTTATCTAAAGTTGGTCTGGAAATGAATTATAGAATTTATTTATATTTGTCCTTTTCATGTTATAAATCTTTTTTTTTTTTTTTTTTTTTTTGGACGCCTAAGAATTTTATTTTTGCTTCTTCTATTAAAGGATTGTTACCATCTTAACCAGGTCTTTGCCAACATGTTGGTGAATAAAAGAAAATTGGTTATCTTCCTCCACAAATAAAAACAAAAGAAAATATTTTGGTACATAAACTGAAACAAAAAAATAATAGAACAGCAATGTTACCGTCCTCCCAAAACACTGAAGAAAATTATTTAGTAAATTAACTGAAATGCCTTAAGGACTGACTAACTGATAATTATAGAAAATACCCAGGTTAATGTAACAGTCAACTTTGACTTTATCAGATTCATAAAAAATATTTATCTTTCTATTTTAAAACTAATTCTTTTTTATTTTATAACTGAAATTTTCATATCCTAAAACTGACTGTTTATCTAATTCATCGAGAAATAAGATCAAACGGTCAAAGAGTATCATGACTTGTAAGAATTATTCGAGTCGATCACAGCATACGATGAATCCCATGTTGAGCAAATGAAGAGACGGACCAATGTTTTAAAACTGATAGAACTATTCAATTGTGGACATTTTAGATAATTATTCACTGGTTACTCTGACATAATCGCGAGGCATTTTGAACACCTCCCAATCAACTAAAATCTTTTTTTCAATTTTCGATTTTATAGACATTCAATTAATATTCATTCCATTTCAATAATATTTACGTATGCACAGCATACAGTATCTTGCACCCAGCTGGCATACCAACATATATATATACATACTGATGCATATTCATGTTCACACTACACGTATCTAATTCATACAGTATACCAACATACATATATATTTTTTGATGCATATTCATATAATGTATATCAATTCTACTTCAGCAAGATTTCTTTTCGGTTAATATTTTCTTGCATTCCGAGTTTTTTTCAGTTATATTAAAAATACTTTAAGTTACTGGAGAGTCATTTCACGTTAATTGTTTATGAACA
This sequence comes from Macrobrachium nipponense, assembly GCF_015104395.2. Classification (NCBI taxonomy): domain Eukaryota; kingdom Metazoa; phylum Arthropoda; class Malacostraca; order Decapoda; family Palaemonidae; genus Macrobrachium; species Macrobrachium nipponense. The sequence goes on along the minus strand of NC_087216.1, from coordinate 23,492,199 downwards.
AAAGCAGTTGTTTAACCAGTGTGTTTCTACTACGTCATAATTTCCACTCAATGTTTTCTAATTATAGCGGGTAATTAGAAAGTTAGTTAAACCGTGAGCTCTGATTGGCTGGGAGGCCAGATCAGTGAATCGCATGTCCAGATTAAACTCTTACTTCCTTCTCTCTCTCTCTTTCTCTCTCTCTCTCTCTCACGCCTTTCGTAGAGCGACCGAGCACGTATGGCTTAGAAACACTACGATTGCAAGGACAACTAATAGAAACATTCAAAATACTGAAAGGCATAACAAAAGTAAACAGTAACCTATTTACATTAAACGAAACCCAGACAAGAAATAATGGATGGAAACTAAAACTGAAGAGATACAACACATCCCATTGTGGGAACTTCTTTACATTCAAAAGTTCCTTGCTGGACGAGTAGGTTTTCACGCTCGGCTGCCAATCCGGTGGTCCGAAGTTCGATTCCCGGCTCGCCCAACGCGGAATTAGAGGAATTTATTTCTGGTGATAGAAATTCATTTCTCGATATAGTGTGGTTCGGATCCCACATTAAGCTGTAGGTCCAGTTGCTAGGTGACCAATTGGTTCCTAACAACGTAAAAATATCTAATCCTTCGGGCCAGCCCTAGGAGAGCTGTTAATCAGCTCAGTGGTCTGGTAAAACTAAGATATACTTATTTCTTTACATTCAAGATATGTGACACGTGGAATAAACTGCCACCAGAAGTTGTAAACAGCAACTGTGTGGAAGAGTTTAAAAGAAAGCTAGACGACATCATTAAGACACTGTGAATGCACAGTAAAACATGCTCCTACAGATAAGTGAGCACAAGATGTCTCCTCTTAGGATGGACAAACAAGTCCTTGAGACATCCTAATCCTTGCAACTCCTTGTAACCTCTCTGGAAGTAGAGTCGATGAATTCTTGGCTCGCAGACTTTAAATTTCTACCTCAGGCCCTTGGTGGTGTCTGCATAGACCTTGAAAAAGAAAAAATCCACAAAGGAGCTGACGCAGAAGAAAAAACAATAACGCCAACAAGAAAAAAAAAAAAGCTGTGAAGAATATGTTGGACGAGGAACCCACCCCACGGAGAGGAGACAGACGGATTCAAATGCGTCTACTAAACTAATGGACCAATTGTGTCAAAATGAATGGGACAGCTGATCCTTGAAATGACGGTCATTCCCTCTTTCTTCTTCTTCTTCTTCTTCTTCTTCTTCTTCTTCTTTTCTTCTTCTTCTTCTTCTTCCCCTTTCTCTTCTTCTTCTTTCTTCTCCTTCTTCTTCTTTTTCTTCTCCTTCTCCTTCTTTTTCTTCCACTTTCTCTTCTCCTTCTTCGTCTTCTTGTTCTTGTTCTTGTTCTTGTTCTCCTTCTTCTTCTTTTTCTTCTCCTTCTCCTTCTCCTTCCTCTTCTTCCCTTTCTCTTCTTGTTCTTCGTCTTCTTGTTCTTGTTCTTGTTCTTGTTCTTCTTCTCCTTCTTCTTTCTTCTCCTTCTTCTTCTTCTTCTTCTTCGTTTCTGAGAATCCTGGGCATTCGATTTTGGCTCTTGAGTCGTCTGAGGTTTTTTTTTTTTTTTTTTTTTTTTTTTTTTAAGTTGTAGAATGGAATGAGATTTTTTTTTTTACACGAACGATGAATGATAACCGTTTATAATTACGCCTTGCCACTTGTCGCCTGACTTTTTCCCCGAGATAAGCGAGGGCCAATGGAGGACTTTTAATACCCCGAGAGACAACGATGACAACGGAATGGATGCCTATCAGTGGCACTGTTTGTTTGCCGGCACGTTTTCGGTCATTACTGTTATCACTATTATTGCTTTGTCTCTTACAACTAGGCGTCTTAATTTGTGGCCGACTTTCGATTAATTTATGAGGAATTTTTACCTCCATGAATAATAATAATAATAATAATAATAATAATAATAATAATAATCCCAAGATCCCTGAAAAGGAATCTAGAAAAACACTAGAGGCTGAAGTAGCTCCAGGACTCATGCAGAAAGAGTGTGATCCTAGAAACGGCACACATAGTAAGAAAAGTGAATGGACTCCTAAGGAGGCAGGATGCAACCCGGAACCCCCACACTATAAATACCACCCAGTCGAATTGGAGGACTGTGATAGAGTAATACTAATAAAATAATAATAATAATAATAATATTTTTTTTTTTTTTTTTTTTTTTTTTTTTTTTTTTTTTTTTTGCTCTATCACAGTCCTCCAATTCGACTGGGTGGTATTTATAGTGTGGGGTTCCGGGTTGCATCCTGCCTCCTTAGGAGTCATCACTTTTCTTACTATGTGTGCCGTTTCTAGGATCACACTCTTCTGCATGAGGTCCCGGAGCTACTTCAGCCTCTAGTTTTTCCAGATTCCTTTTCAGGGATCTTGGGATCGTGCCTAGTGCTCCTATGATTATGGGTACGATTTCCACTGGCATATCCCATATCCTTCTTATTTCTATTTTCAGATCTTGAGACTTATCCATTTTTTTTTTTTTCCCTCTCTTTCTCTTCAACTCTGGTGTCCCATGGTATTGCGACAACAATGAGTGATACTTTCTTCTTGACTTTGTCAATCAACGTCACGTCTGGTCTGTTTGCACGTATCACCCTATCCGTTCTGATACCATAGTCCCAGAGGATCTTTGCGTGATCGTTTTCTATCACTCCTTCAGGTTGGTGCTCGTACCCATTATTACTGCAAGGTAGCTGATGTTTCTTGCACAGGCTCCAGTGGAGGGCTTTTGCCACTGAATCATGCCTCTTTTTGTACTGGTTCTGTGCAAGTGCCGGGCATTCACTTGCTATGGTTTATGGTTTCATTTTTCGTATTGCACTTCCTACATATGGGAGAGATGTTATTTCCGTCTATCATACTTTGAACATATCTGGTTCTTAGGGCCTGATCTTGTGCCGCTGTTATCATTCCTTCAGTTTCCTTCTTTAGCTCTCCCTCTGTAGCCATTGCAATGTCATCGATGGATAGTTCTTTAGTCTGTCTCATGTATTGTCCGTGCATTGGTTTGTTGTGCCACGTCCTCTGTTT